>NC_136262.1:22447474-22657476 GCF_964187855.1 Myxine glutinosa
AGTTCCAGCCAGAACCTTGCAATACACCGCCAGTGTATTCCAGAGGGCCATTGCTGTGTGCAGACCACCTAGCATAACCACATGCACTCTCTCACCATGAGTGTCTGGCCATTTCCACTGTACAAACTTTGCCAGGGCAAACAGAGGCTGGTCAAACTGGGATTTGTCCTGAATTCAGAAATTCGACAGCTTGTCTCAAGACATCCATGCCATGCTTGATTATAGCAGGAGTGGCAGACATCTCATAGAGCAGAGGAAGGAGTGCACATTGTGCTGGAAGATCTTCTACCGGAGGTTGCATAGAGGCATGATCGGCAGCCCATGCAATGGCAGCTCCACTTCTGAGTTTTTCTGTCTCTAGAAGTGGCAGTGCATGCTCTACCCAGCTGTGTTCCTGTGCTCTGGCCTCATCTAAGCAGCTCTCGTGGAACTATGTCACACTCTGGCACCTCGACAGCAGCGGTCTTCAAAGCTATGGCTGGGACAGAGGCGTAGCTGTCAAGAAGAGAGTGATTTTCATTTCTAGAAGGTGGTATTGTAATAGGTGGTCTGCTCACACCAGGTTCGGTCTTAGTAGGCAACTGGAGAAGGCTGATTCCAGTACCATGGAATGAGGTTAGGGAAGTGGTTGAGCTGGGGTTGTGGTCCTGGTTGTCCAGGGCGCCAACAGTGAACAACTCTTTCCGGAGACAAGCAGGCGACACGACTCCATCTTCTGCAAAGCGTTCACAGGTAGAAGTGGCGATCCAGTCCTCAATCTCCATAATCCTGTCATAAGAAATGCTGACGCCCATCTGGTATAACTGCTGGATGAGTTTCTTGCTTCTGCCCAGTGCATGTACATTGATGCCAATGTAGATGGGGAGAGGTGACTCACGCTCCCAGAGTGTGTCTGGTATTCACAGCAGTACGAGATGTTTTTTTCTTTGTGTTGTAAACGATGCACTGGCCGATGGTTAGGCAAGCCTATGAGTCACGCTTGTCTTGATCTTTCAATTTGGAACCATTCAAGATCATGGAGACAAGAGACTTGAGGCTTGAGGGCAGTAAGTCTTCTTGGCATTCTGCAGGGAAGCAACCAGTGAATTTGAAGCCTTGATGGCTGAAGATGTCTTTTCTGACTATTGTAGCAGCTTTGGCCAGGATAACAGCATCTTCTGAGAAGTATCGATTCTTCAGAGCTTCCTTAAACATATTTATCATGCCTTCCTTGAAAATGAGAACTGTGTTTCTCCCATCATACTGTTCTTGTGCCTCTGGGAAGCGTTCTAGCAAATGACTCTGTCTGGTCTTGTTGACTAGTTTATTGATGCCCAGTTTCTCAAGACGATTCACATACAGAGAGTGGATCTCGGACAGCTTGAAGAGGAGAGTTCCAGAGTCCACAGATTTCTCAATGTAGCTGGTCAGTTCTACAAATGCCCGAGACTCGTTCATTTTCTCATCTGTGTTTTCAGGTGTTTGGCTTGCCTTGCGAGTGAGACTACAGTAGCGATTTCTCAGCTTGACCAGACATGCCAGATAGTATTTTGCCTCCATTGCAATTAGACTATTCTAGTCATAAGTTGGGTGTCGTTTAGTTCTGTGATGATGTCCCGGATATTTTTGTCAGCATTAAATGTTGAAACTTCATGGAGAACATTTTCCTCTTCGCCTTTCTCGCAGAATAGTCAGGTTCACTATGTTAACAAATATAATTTCGTTCAAAATTTTGGTAGATTAGCAAAACTATACATTTTTGGAATATTCAGAGCATGAGGAATCCAAAAATTAATGTTTACATTTGCGTAGACACCTTTGCGAAAATGACACTCAGGACAGTGATGAAGATAGTCAGGTTCACTATGTTAACAAATATAATTTCTTTCAAAATTTTGGGATTAGCAAACCTGTACATTTTTGGAATCTTCAGAGCATGGAGAATCTGAAAATCAATGTTGGCATTTGCACAGACACCTGCATGGCCGCCATTTTGGATTTTGAAAATGGCCGCCATAAAATACATATTTTGCGCGATCTCGGCTTCTAGTCAACCTAGAGACTTAATTAAATGTGCTAATCCTATGTTTTCTGGGTCAAGGAATCCAATAAAGGCCTCAAAATAGTGCTCAGGATTATAGAAAAGCAACAAACAAAGGTAATTGAAAACCATTGTCTTTATATTTGTGACATTGTAGGAGCTGTGCTCCCACGTAATTGGAAGAATGGACGTGACAAAAAGCTGGAATTCGTCCGAGTTTCTTTATTGAAACAAAACAACTCGGGTACTCTGAAAAGCCCGTTTATAGGGCAGCAATATATATACACATTATCCCGGAGCGTTTGCCCAGGAAAGGCGAGAGGGGGTGTGGCCGGGCGTCCTGGACGCGGCCTGGCAAGTCGAGGGCGGGCATGCCCGGGCGTCCTGGACGAGGCCTGGCAAGTTGAGAGCGGGCCTGCCCGGGCGTCCTGGACGAGCCCGGCATGGTGATCGCTCCGCGTCCTTGGTAGGTGCAAGGCGATTGTGTAAACCCAGCGGTAGCGGTAGCCGCTACACACGTCCCCCCAGAATCGACTTGCACCGGCAAGGTCAATTTAAGGGGGGTCCTGATGACCCGGCCGAAGCGACCCCTGGCGGGTCGTGGGGGGGGGTGGGGTGCGGTGTGGTGGTGGGCGGTCGAGTGGGGGGCACCGTGGACGGGGGGCGGCCTCGCCGCGGCGGAAGGGCCAACCGTGGCAGTTGGTCGATGTCCACGTGCGCCGGCTTGAGGCGGTCCACCGCAATCCGGTCAGACCTGCCGCCGATGTCGATGACGAACGACTTGTCGTCCCGTCGCAGGACCCGGAAGGGCCCGTCGTACGGCGGCCGGAGTGGCCCCCGATGTGCGTCATGACGCACAAAAACGTACTCTGCTGTGCGAAGCACTGGGGGGACGTAGGACTGGGGGTCACCGTGGTGGGACGTTGGCACGGGGGCAAACCGTCGTGCGGCCTCCTGGAGGTCCGAGCACTGGTGAGCTGCGGACCAGGGACTGGTGGTGTCGGGCACGAATTCGCCCGGGACGCGTAGCGCCTGGCCGAAGACAAGCTCGGCGGTGGATGCCCGGAGGTCCTCCTTGGGGGCCGTGCAGAGGCCCAAAAGGACCCACGGCAGCCGGTCGGCCCAACCGCCGTCCTGAAGGCCGGCCATGAGCGCGACCTTCATGGAGCGGTGGAATCGCTCGCACAACCCGTTGGCTTGGGGGTGGTAGGCCGTAGTACGGTGGAGCTTGACCCCCAGGTTGCGGGCGACTGCGCCCCACAGCTCGGAGGTGAACTGCGGTCCGCGGTCCGATGAGATGTCCGCCGGTGCGCCGAAGCGGGCGACCCAGGTGGCGATGAAACCCTGCGCCACGTCGGCGGTGGTGGTGGAGATGAGGGGAACGGCCTCCGGCCACCTGGTGGTCCTGTCCACCATGGTGAGCAGGTGTGTGAACCCCCGTGATGGGGGGAGGGGGCCCACCAGGTCCACGTTGTCATGGTCGAAACGTCGTTCGGGCACGGTGAAAGGTGCCAGCGGGGCCTGGGTGTGTCGGTGGACGTTGGCCTGTTGGCAGGCTGTGCAGGTGCTGGTCCAATCGCGGACGTCCCGTCGAAGGCCATGCCAGACGAATCGCGCCGACACCAGCTTCTGGGAAGCTTTCCGGCCCGGGTGGGAAAGGCCGTGGAGGGAGGCGAAGATGCGGCGTTGCCAGGTAACGGGCACGATGGGGCGAGGCTGGCCTTGGGAGACGTCGCAGAGCAGGACAGTGTCCGCGAAGGGGATGTCGGCCAGGCGGAGGCCCGTGTCCGCCGCCCGGAGGGCTTGCACCATGGTGTCGGTGGTTTGGTCCGCTGCCATAAGCGCGAAGTCCACGCCGAGGTGGACCGCGTTCGCGCTGGCCTGAGAAAGACAGTCGGCCATGGCGTTGTCTTTGCCGGCGACGTGCCGGATGTCCGTGGTAAACTCCGACACGGCGGAGAGGTGGCGCTGTTGGCGGGCCGACCACGGCTCCGTGACCTTGGCCATTGCGTAAACCAACGGCTTGTGGTCGACGAACGCCATGAAGGGTCGGCCCTCCAGGAGGTGGTGGAAATGGCGAATGGCCAGGTGTAGACCGAGGAGCTCACGGTCAAACGTGCTATATTTGAGCTCGTTCGGCCGGAGCTGCCGGCTGAAAAAAGCGAGTGGCTGCCAAACCCCATTCACCCATTGCTCATGTACGGCGCCCACCACGTAGTCGGAGGCATCCATGGTGAGGGCGATGGGAGCGTTGAGCACCGGGTGAGTGAGCAGTGTTGCGTTGGCGAGGGCCCGCTTTGAGCTTTTGAAGGCCGCGTCCATTGCTGCGGACCAGACGATGTCGTGCTTGGCCGGCTTGCCCCGGAGGGCTTCGTAGAGGGGCCGCATGAGTTGAGCAGCGCGGGGCACGAAGCGGTGATAGAAATTCACCATTCCCAGGAATTCCTGCAGGGCCTTTATGGAGCAGGGACGCGGAAACGTGGTGATGGCCTCGACCTTGGTTGGCAGCGGCACGGCCCCGTTCTTGGTGATGTGGTGGCCCAAAAAATCAACGGCCATCGCGCCGAAGTGGCATTTGGCCGGGTTGACGATGAGGCCGTGCTCGCTGAGGCGCCCCGAACAGTGTTCAGAGGTGGAGGAGGTGCTCGGCCCGGGGCGTGCCTGCGACGAGGATGTCGTCCAGGTAAACGAAGAGGAACGGCAGGTCACGCAGCACGCCGTCCATCAAGCGCTGGAACGCCTGAGCCGCGTTCTTGAGGCCAAATGGCATCCGCAGGATTCGAACAAGCCGAACGGCGTGATGACGGCCGTTTTAGGGACGTCGGCCGCCCTGACAGGTACCTGGTGATATCCCCGTATGAGATTGATTTTTGAAAAAATGACCCGTCCTGCCAGACGGGCGGAGAAGTCTTGGATGTGCGGGATCGGATACCTGTCGGGGGTGGTAGCGTCGTTAAGGCGGCGGTAGTCACCACATGGGCGCCAGCCGCCCCCTGGTTTTGGGACGATGTGTAGTGGCGAAGCCCACGCGCTATCTTAACGCCGCACGATGCCGAGGTGTTCCAAAGCGTCGAACTCGGCTTTGGCCATGGCGAGCTTGGCTGGGTCGAGGCGGCGGGCTCTGGCGTAGACCGGCGGGCCCGTGGTTAGTATGTGGTGCTCGATCCCATGTCGTACTGCGACGGCCGAAAACGTCGGCCGCGTGAGGGCCGGGAACTCCGTGAGCAGGCGAGCAAACTCCTTCGTCACCAGGAGGGCGCATGCCAGCTCGGTCTGAGCGGAGCTGCTCAATGTGCATACCAGGGAGCTGAAGGTCTCGGCGTTGATGAGGCGACGCCGTTGGACGTCCACCAGCAGTCCGTGTGCGCAGAGGAAGTCGGCGCCTAGCAGAGCCATGGGCATGCTTGTGGTTACAAAAGTCCAAGTAAAGTGTTGGCTGCCGAAGCAGAGGGTGACGTTGCGCGGGCCGAAGGTGCGGATGGCCGATCCGTTGGCCGCAACCAAGGAGGGGCCGCAAACCGCGGACTGCCTGTCCTGATCGGAGGCGGGTATGACGCTCAGTTGGGCGCCGGTGTCGCACAGGAAGCGCCGTCCGGACGCTTTGTCTGTGATGAAAAGTAAGTTGCCCGTGTGGCCGGCGCTCATGGCTGGTAATGAACGCCGGCCCCGGCCGTTTCCCGGCCTGCCGAAGGTGCACGGGGGTCGGCATGTCCCGGCCTTCTGTCCGAACCTGGCATGATAGTAACACCATGCTTGGTCAGGTGGAGGCCCCGGTCGTCGTGCTGGAGGTGGTCGGCTCGGCGTAGCGGCCGCTGATTGCGTCGGCAGTTCGGTCGTCGACCGTGCCGGGTGCTCGGGCGCCATGGGCGTTGCGTCGGACGGCGGTGGGCCCCAGGTCGCTGCTGCAATGCGTTGGCCTGCCGCGGAGATCTTGTCGGCTTCCCTGGCGAGGGTGCGGGGATCCGTGATCATCGTGCTCGCCAGGGCGAGGCGTACCGGGCTAGGCAGCTGACGGAGGAACAGCTCCCGGAACATGAATGCCGGAGAGTGCTCGCCGAGCAGCGAAAGCATGTAGTCCATTCGCTCAGACGGGCGCGTGTCGCCGAGCTCGGGCAGGTCGAGCAGGCGCCGTGCGCGTTCCACCGATGAGAGAGCGAAAGCGTCGAGGAGGAGCTTTTTAATCACGCCGTATTTGTCAGCGGCTGGCGGGCTCTCGAGGAGGCTCAAGGCGCGGTCCGCGGTGGCTGAGCCGAGCGCTGCTACCACATGGTGGAAGCGGGTGTCGTCGGCCGTGATGCCTCGCAGGGCGAACAGGGAGTCCGCCTGGGCGAACCAAACCGCCGCGTGAGCCTCCCAGAAGGTAGGCAGTTTGAGGGCAACTGCCGTGTCCATGTCGGTAGGTCACCAATGTAGGAGCTGTGCTCCCACGTAATCGGAAGAATGGACGCGACCAAAAGCTGGAATTCGTCCGAGTTTCTTTATTGAAACAAAACAACTCGGGTACTCTGAAAAGCCCGTTTATCGGGCAGCAATATATATACACATTATCCCGGAGCGTTTGCCCGGGAAAGACGAGAGGGGGCGTGGCCGGGCGTCCTGGGCGCGACCTGGCAAGTCGAGGGCGGGCATGCCCGGGCATGCCCCGGCGTCCCGGACGCGGCCTGGCAAGTCGAGAGCGGGCATGGCCGGGCGTGCCCGGGCATGCCCAGGCGTCCGGGACGAGGCCTGGCAAGTTGAGAGCGGGCCTGCCCGGGCGTCCTGGACGAGCCCGGCATGGTGATCGCTCCGCGTCCTTGGTAGGTGCAAGGCGATTGTGTAAACCCAGCGGTAGCCGCTACAATATAACTGTATTACATAATACATGATATTACAAGTCCTTTGAAGTTATAGATTGTTATAGGAAGTTATAGGTGGTATCAGATTGAACTATAAGTCCTATACACAGGATCTACGAGGTCTATACCGTTCAGGAATATGCTTTTACAGATCTTCATCACTGTCCTGAGTGTCATTTTCGCAAAGGTGTCTACGCAAATGTAAACATTAATTTTTGGATTCCTCATGCTCTGAATATTCCAAAAATGTATAGTTTTGCTAATCTACCAAAATTTTGAACGAAAAAACATAGTGAACCTGACTAGAAGAAACTTTTGAACGTTCAGTGCTTTGGGCTTACTGTGCCTTTTCTGTTCATCCTCAGGGTTGTGCTCTCTCTTCATCTTTGCCTTTGCCAACTTAGAATTTGTGAATTTTGAATGGAAAGATTTGTGCCAGGAAGCAGAATGAGAAGCAAAATTGTCAACAGTTTCATCACTCCCAAAATAGAGTTCAGCTGGAAGAGCACCAATGGCCCTGAACTGTTCTACGTTGGTCAGGAATGATGTGTAGGCATCTGTTTTGTCACCACTTGTCCCAGGGCTCTGCAAGGGACACTTCAGGGGTTCAGCAGTGTCCCGCTAGCAAATCACGCAGTGATCCCAGTTTAGCTCCATGTTGAGTCACACACTGAAAGATACAAGCATATTGGAATATTAAGAACCCAGTTTCTGTGTATAGTTCCATAAATACTTTGCTGGAACTCGTTGTAGGTCTACTGGTAGTATTGCAATATTCAAAATCCTATTCAGTGTGTTCAGTGGCCTAAAAAAATAACATTTTGCAACCAATCTGGTCTTCTTATGACTACCAGGACTCGAGAAAAGCTATATTTTGTCATCGATGTCCGCCATCTTGAATTTTGGTGTTTTACATAATTTTTTTAAAACATTCTCTAACATTCTCTAACATTCTCTAACATTCTCTAATTCTCTAACATTCTCTAACAAACATTAATTAGTAGGCGCTAAGGTAGCCTCATGCCAAATATTGTGCTTTTATCCGCCTGGTAACGGTAATCTTTAAATATAGCACTGAGCCACCTGAATATCTTGGTTCGACTAGTGTCCACCCCCCTAAAATCACACAAGTGTGATTTTAATTTGTTGCAAATATATTATTTACACATATATATATATATATATATATATATATATATATATATATATATATATATATATATATATATATATATATACATATATATATATATATATATACATATATATATGTATATACGTATATATATATATATGTATATATATATATATGTATATATATATATATATATATATATATACGTATATATATATATATATATATATATATATATATATATATATATATATATATATATATATATATATATATATATATATATATGTAAATAATATATTTGCAACAAATTAAAATCACACTTGTGTGATTTTAGGGGGGTGGACACTAGTCGAACCATATACATATATATATATATATAACCACACACACTGGTTGGTATGCAAGTTGAATGATTGTATCAGAACAAGGTAAACGTCGTAACCACAGCACGTGCAATGCGACCTCGTTTTAGAGCTTCTACCTGCAGACAGTGCTTGCGGACGTTTACAAATTTCGATACTCCTACAATTTATATTCATTTTTGTTGCTCACGTGGTTTAAATGCTCAAAGTGGTTGGTTTGCCTACCTTCCAGATGGGGGATATTTATAAAAACAAGTCATAACGTCAAACTATTCAGTAAATGCTGTCAACGTATAATTACCTTTCCATCAATTTACATTATCGAGAAACCTTATTAGTCTGCCCAGTTCGTGACTTTTATGTTGTCAAAGGAAAATCATAGCAAAAAAATAAAACCGAAATCGAGTTCCCCTTAAAGTTTACTTCCTTGCAAACAAAACCTAGGCCTCCTTACTAATGCTTCTACTTTATTTTAATGCACAAGTGAGGCATATAAAAGTACTCTCTGACAATGCCTTGTCAGTGGAAGCGCTAAGTTTTATGGGCAGTGTATAATCTCTGGGCCACTGGTTCGCACATTGGTTTATGGTCAGCAGTAAAAATACAATATAACCACCAATTATTCCGTCAATTTCGTCCAACAAATAATTTCCTTTTCTTCCATTTACTTCACCGAGAAGTAGTCAAACCAGGTGTGTTCAGTTACCAATCAGTCAGCTTAGCTTTCACTCTCAGACTTCAGCTATGTTTTGGTCATGTATGTAGAATAGATGGAGGTGAGTAGAAACTTCCTGGATGAACTGGCTGCAATCGTCGTTTAATTGTTGGTTAATTGGTGTGACACCTGTGGCCACCAAAGCACTTGCAGTTGTCTCATTAGAGTACATTTAATTGAGCATAAATTACTGGTGAAGCATCCTGGTGAAGGCACGTTGTTCATGTACCTGCTCTGAAAATTTCACTCACGCATGGGTTTAAGGTGTAGATAAGACTCCACAATCAGTCATTGGCTATATGTTTATAGTAATGACTTCCTGCATATTCCTAAGGCAGTGATGTGTATGTCATGTTGGTCCTTCCACAATGCACTCCATCAGAATGATCCAGTGTGTGATGTCAGTCTGTCTGCTGCTTGGAGCTGGCTACCCTATCGGCCATGTCACGTGGTCTCTTTCACCCAACCAAGGGCGTTGGTGACATTAAAGTTACCACAGTCCTTTTTACACTCTGGCCAAATTCCTGCCATTCAAACTTCAAACATGGCCAGTTGGATCCAGAAAGACAAACCATAAGTGCTCCTTCTGTTGCTCAACCCACAAGAAGGTATCTAATAATTGGGGCAGTTAAACATGTATATAATTATATCTTCTTTAATGGCCTCAATTATTCCCACATGTGGCGTTGGCCAGGTGGAAGCTTGGCCCAAGTCTTTCACAAACCGGCTGACCCAGCCTGACGTTTGAATGCATGTATATATATATATAATGTTGTGGATATGAGGATTGTGTTTTTTTATTGTTGTAAAAATATCGCCCTCCTTCCTCCAGTTGTGTATAAAGGTCAAAGTGCGTCCTGTAATTAGGTCATAAACAATCACGTTAGCCAATCTTAGATTCCCTGCTTGTTGGTAGTTTATTTCCTTATTCTATGTAGGTTAAGGCTGTGTCTGCCATTAATTGACACTCCATTGCACCGAATTCAAATAGATAGATCCCCTTTCATTCCAATTCCCAAAGCCTTTCCTGCCAACTGCATTTGCTGCAGCTGCTGGGCGGTTTTCACCGCGACTCCATTAGCCACGAGGTAGGCTTGGAGAAGAAGGGGGAGGAGCCGCCGAATCCTGGGCGTGCCCGCCCATCGTCATCAAGGGTGGAGCCAGAGGGCCCGTGCCGACCAATCAGGGCCGAGGCGAGCTCACCGATGGGCGTGTTCTAGAGGCCGGCGGCTTGATCGCCCGCGGGTTATAAAAAGCGGGCGCGGAAGCCTTTGAAGGTTCCGAAGAGAGAGTCAGAGATACGGCAGAAGTGCGAAGTGCCAAGTAGAACAAGTGCCAAGTGTGCAGTGCCAAGTGCGAAAGAACAAGTGTGAAGTGCCAAGAGAGAGTTGCACAGAGGTGCCAAGACAGAGTTCTAAGGAGCAGCTTTGGAGAGCGCACAGTGCACCGGAGGAGCTTCGCCGTGCAGTTTGGAACCGCGGCGGTTTGGCGATCCCAGCTCGAGTATTGACGGCGGATGTCTGCTTCCAGCCCGACCGATCCCCGCTGAACCTTCCTCTCCCGCCAAGCTATTCCTCCTTCCGATCATTCCTGCCTGCAAATTCCCCATTCGTGTGAGTCTGTCTTTGTTTGTCTTGTCCTTGGGTTTCTAAGTAAGACTGCATAGGTAAGCTAGAATTTTCACTGTGTCCTTCTGGTCCGTCCCTCTGTCTGCTTTATTTTATTATCCTTCCTTCTCCTTGGTTTCTTTTGGTTGTAAATAGTAATAAATTATATTCGTATTTCCTACTTCTGTCTTCCTCTTCTTCACATCCGTGTTGCCTTTGTCTTTTCCCCATTGAAAACCTGTGGCACGATTCGGCCCACGTTTAAGGAATCGGGTCTTAGTCATTGTTAATAGTTCGGGCCGCGGCCGCCATCCGCTCGGCAAATCAACACCTTATCCGCGGTCCGTAACAATATATCTATATATATCTATATAATTATATATATATATATCTATATAATTATACATATATATATATATATATCTATCTATATATATATATATATATATATATATATATATATATATATATATATATATATATATATATATTGTTGGGTTTGTGGGGGGTAGAGATGAAATACCTTAGTAAGGGCAGGATTTTATAAATTATGTGATGATTTTACGAAAATGATGATTTTACAAAAAAACAAATCATATATGATTTTATAAATTAGAATGGACCGTATGTTGTGAAGAAGAAGAAGCGTTTGCATGTCACATAATGAGGGTGGTTTTGTGCTAGTGAAATAGGGCTTATGGTTCATAATCCCCAGTGTGTAATGCCTCCTATAATTTTCCCTTTGTTCTTTTAAAATTAAGCTGGCCAGTCAATGAGATCCATGCGCCCACAACGCCGTCAGGGTTAACAAAAAAAACCCAAAGCACATTTGCCGATCGTGCCAGTGAACCCCGCCTCACGGCCGTCGACGACATCCAAAAATTCTCAAGAGATGAGACTCCGCCTCCCGACGACTCGTGAAGGGGAGGCCCCACCTCGACCTTCGTCATTGGCGTCAAGCAAGGCCGTGAGGCCCTGCCCCGGAGACAGTGATTGGTCGAGAGGACGACAAAAGGTGATAGGACCTGAGGATTGGGAGAGTGACGTCAGTGAGGAGGAAGAGGAAGAGTCCATCTCTGTGTTTGCGACTTGGACAGGCCCTTGCTTCGTGGAGATGGTCGCATTTTATATCATTCTCCCTGTGCCTTCGACGGAGGTGGCTGCGTTTTGAGCGGTGTGCGCTAGCGAGGCGAGTGTTAGGCGCCCGGTGGATTGTGACGCTTGGAGGAGGAAGGATTTTGGCTGCCGCTCCGTGGGTGGGTGGCTACTACAGGCGTGACTGCGCGCCATCTTGTGCGGTTCTCGCTCGGTGACTCGGGGACCCGTTTGATGACCACCAGGCTTTCGAGGGCCGTTTGAGGACACAAGGCTGAGTACCGGCTAACGCACCACACAAACACATTTTCTTTGATATGTCTTCCCTTGTCATGTCTCTGTGTCCATGTGGAGGGTCCCTCACTTAGAATATAGTTTTTACCTCACCTTTCATTTTTTTTAAACCGCATTATTTTCATTGAATCATTATTTGCTGACTTTCAATTTTTTGTCCTGTTCGTTTTTGTGTTTGTGGGTTGAGGGATAACCCCATGTCGGCCATCTGATCAGGTAAGGCTTCGGGTCTTTCCCACGTGCGTGAAAAGATAATCCCACCAAGTCCGAAATACGCCTTGGAGTTAAAGCTCATTTTGGCTATCTGTCATTGGGGATCTTAATCCCCGGTGACACGACAATATATAAGGCTCTTTTCTAACCACTCATTCACTCACAGATTCACTCACTCATATAAATGTTTCGTACCTTCTAGAATCTAGGTGGACTAGAAAACTGAAATTTTGCATACTGAAGCAACTCAAAGCCAACATCCCAGGGAAACAATAAAAAAGTCAGAACATGTCGGTATACAAAAATATCTGCAAATAAAAGTCGGCCAGCGCAGACTCGCTCTGCTCAATGTGGGTCACATGACGCAAGACAATGGAGCTTACAATCAAACTGGTTTCTAGGCAACGCTAACATGTTCCTCTTCCATTTCTTATTTTATAACTTTTTCCATATTTACACAAAAAAATATGATAGCTTTCAATTTTAAAATAAAGAGCCCATTCTCATCACTCATTGCTCATTTATTTCAAAGAATACTGTATATAAAGCTTTCTCACAATCTACATAATCAAATACATAAATATTATATTTATTATGTTTGCACATAGGATGCACCCGAGTATATATTACCATGAACATAGTAAGGGAAGGAATTTGGACTTTGGCCAAGGTGCCGGTGGCAAGTCACCTGTTCTTCCTTGAAGGACACCATGGGATCTTTAACTTTCACCAGCAATCAATATTAGCAGACAGTCCCTGCTTAACATTATCCAACAATTTAGACCGAATTGAGAGATGTGCATTCAATCCTTCATCTTCCATTACCGACTGCATTCGGTTCAGCCTACTTCGCGATCCTGATAATAATGCCTATGCTATTTTACACCATAATAGGGGAGTCAATATTTCTAGCTTTTCAAAAATTGTTGGAGCAAAAAATAAAAACGACTGCAATTCCAACGGCATCAGCAAAGTCAACCACCATTGTAAATAATGTGTGACACCGGCTGGAAGCTATATAGAAAGCGAGTAATATCAGCAGCGAGTGTTGCCTCGTGGTCAGGTGAAAACACATTTTGACTCCCCCTCGCACATCACATTTGTAGAGCAGCACATTATGTTTTCAGAATATTGACAGTGGACGGATGGCTATGGATAAAAATCAAACAAATGACATTGTATACAAGATGACAAATTCGCCTGTGGCATGGGGAAATAAGTGAAAAATAAGCCAACGGCTAAACAAATGTTTATTTTGATTAGGTTAATGGTTAGGAATATTGTTTATTTAAATTTTTATTTAAATTTATTTTAATATTTATTAGTTTATTTATAATTAGTTTATTTAACTTATATATTAAAAATATTATAATTAGTTTATTTAAATAAACAAAGCATGGTTAGGAATATTGACTTCTATTACAAATGGCAGAAATTATCAGAAATGCCAGAACAAAGCAATGCAATACAAGGGAACAAAAATAATTGGCTGGACTTTGAAATCCCCCCCTGTGCAAAGGAGTGGTGAGAGTTTAATGGACATTTTAAAAAGAGGACTTGAAGAGATGGAAGGGATTTGCATTTCCTTGCACAGTAGGAAGAAGTATGAGAAAGGGCAGGTTTTGCTGGGCAGATTATTTTCTCGCTTTCCCTTCTCCCCCACCCAAGCCATCCATTCCTACCCAACAGTCTGTGGGAGGTGTTATTTGACATAGCCCTAAGGTAGTAGGCAATGGGCAATTTGTAGGTTGCAATCAGACCTCCTGTGCTTCAATGGTGTCCTATATTTTGATAATTGTGGAAAAACTCAGCCTGTACCCTTTATTGGATATTAAAACCTAAAACAGACTGTTCAACTCAGGTTTCAGTCTCTGTTCCTTTTTGTTTAAGGGTCCTCGCAGGGGCTGAGATGTATTTTTTTTTTTTTTGTATACTGAATCGAGGCTCGTGAAAGAGCTAAAATTGAGCTAAAATTGAGCTAAAAAAAAAGAGCTAAAATTGATTCTTCATTGGCGATTTAAAATGGCTAGCTTGCCATTGTAATGAAACCAGCATAAAAAGCTGAAATTTGTTGTGCCGACGGACATCGAAGCCGGTACACCGGGAAAAATCACAGAACCGTCTGAAAGCGTCCGCAAATTAAAATTTGCATAAAAAACTGTAAACTCGTATTTAAATTAAAGAAAACCTCAATCGATATCTAGCATTTGAAAATTCTAATTTATTTAACTGTAAACTGTGAAATAAACATGACAACAATGTCCGTAAAAGATAAAAAAGAAAAAGCGTCCGCAAATGAAAATTTACGTTAAAAAAACCACGTAAACACGTCCATAAAAAAAACCTCAATTGATATGTAGAATTTGAAAATTGTAATTTCTATACCTGTAAACTGCGAAATAAAAACATCAATGAAAATTTAGGTTAAAAACCATAAACACGTCCGTAAAAGAAATAAATAAATAACAAACAAAATTGATATCTAGCAGCAGGTCGGTGATGCTTGCCTACGATCATAAAGCATCTATTTATTATGTGCCAACGCACACAGCATGGTTTGTTATTGTTTACACAATGGGTAAGGTAACCCCACAGGTAAAATGTGCCACTAACGAAGGAAATTTGAATATGGATAATCACTTTGTGATGAACTTCCAACACTACTGTACATCATCAGCAGGTTATACATGATTTATGTTGATCTCATCAGTTCTCTTCCATCAGATGAACCAATCGATCCTTATTACATGAAGCAAACACATAATTCTGAAAAATAGCATAACCATATAAACAAGAAACCTTTCCAGAATGTGATGGCATGTAGGGTCACACATTTAACACTTCGATAGGACCAAAACACCATAAGCTTCAGTGATGTTAACAAGAGAGAGACATGGTTGATGTCTGAGCTTCTCAAGCTTTAATGATTGAGGGAGACTTTCTGGTAGGCCATAGGTAGATTCGTCATGTTTAATTAACTCCTGCTAAACCGTTGACTTGCTCCAAAATCTTGTTAACCAAAGCATGTCTTCTCTCTTCATAATTCATAACATACACCCATGCAGTGAATTTTGTATTTCATGCCCTCTCCAGCCTTCCCTCATCCTTCGCACCTCTAAATGACAGTACCTTCTCCTCGTTACAGTATTTCATGTAGATTTGGGGGGGGGGGGGGGAGGTTAATATCGGAGTGAATTTTGCATCAGTTTGTGGCTATTAGACTATTGAAAAGGTTGGTAAATTTTAAAGAAGCAATTGCAAGTTTCAGATAATAATATGACCTATTTTCAATAAGGAAGTTGGGAAGTAAAAGGGTAAAACAAATGAAATACAGAATAGTGGAGGACTTTAAATCTTCAATATGTAAGTTCTATAATTAGTAAGAAAATATAGAAATGTCATTTTTAATTATGTATATGCTTCGTCATAGGGTTGCCATTTAATGGCGGAAGAGTTACCAATGCAGAGGTGCTCCTTCGCACAGGTGCACCCAATATGCTTGCTCTTCTTTAGCAGAAACATTGTATGGAGGTATGGAGGACGGTCGCATCCCAAATGACATGCTCTGCGGTGAGTTAGTCACCGGCACAATATCAAGTGGCCGCCCCCAGCTCCGCTTCGATGACGCTTGCAAAGGAGTTTTGAGGGCAGCTGAAATTTGTGTTGACACTTGGGAAGCCTTGGCTGAGAACCGCGGCAGTTGGAGTCGCATTGTGTCATCAGGTGTGAAACTGGCAGATGAGAGGAGAGCTGCCGTGAGAAAGCAGAAGCGAGGGAGTAGTAGGCGGCCCTACCTCTAAATTGTTTGTCTGCAGCAATTGTGGGCGAGAATGCCACTCCTGGATTGGACTGTTCCGCCATAATAGACGCTGCTGATCTACTTGAAATTGAGATTACCAGGGCACAGCCCATTATCTTTGGAGACGGAAGGATGCCGAGTGCTGGTAGGATAGTCTAGACTCTAGAGGTAGGCACACTTGTTTTAGAGCTATGTAGCCAGTGTTTGAATCTCGACCCAGCTCTAGTACTAGTCCCTCAGTGTCCTCCAAGGTCCACTTTCACCGTTTTTATTGTGCTACCAGACATGACACGATGCCAACAAATATATTTTGGCCCTCATTATTAGTCCCCTACCGGTGTACACCAGAGGGGACTATAGGTTTGCACTCCGTCCCTCCGTCTGTCAGTCTGTCAGTCTGTCAGTCCGTCACGCAAAGAACAGTTTTCCGGACTTTTTTCCCCCTAAACTCTTAATGCTAATGATTTCAAACTTGGTACATGGTTTCCTCATGATAAGTTACAGATCAAGTTCGAACTTCACGACCTTTCGATCATTTTTGACAAAGTTATGGCACTTTGAACTTTGGTAATTTCCCCAACAGTTTTCCCGACGACAGACTGCCGGTAGGGGACATGTATTGCAGCGCAATACTCAGAATGCTTGTTAGTTATGAATTTTCTTGAGCAAACCACAAATCTAAGTTGGCTTCAAAAGTCAGTCGCCGACTGGGCATCCCATACCTGGTTCCCTCCCTTCCCAGATTTCTGCAGGGTGAACAAGTCTGCCAGTAATCCCCTTCCAGTGAAAATCCCTAAATCCAGACTTATTGCTCACCTCCACTCATTTGTTCTTCTTTTTCCCCACCTGTGGAACCAACTTCCTCAGTTTCTTCAATCTCATTCATCCCTTCTGTGATTGAGATTTTTTTACTCCCACGTTTGTACTGCTTGTGGCTGGAAAATCCTCTCAACCGACCTCAGGTAGAAGATGTGTAGCCATTGCCAATTATTTCACTCGATGAGGAGAAGCAGCATGAAGAGGCACGGATGACAGTGGTGCATGACACCCTGAATGTGGAATCCGAGACAGAAGCACTCACTCCGGTCATGTGATCTTCGTTCCATACCTCTCGATCAGATGCTCTTGGACAATATGGGAAAACCATTGAAGAACTCTTACCACTTTTCCATGAGAAAGCAGCTCCTCCAAGAATGATTTGACATGGGATGAAAGCAGTGAAAAAGATAACTGAGCACCTCAACCCACAACAAGTCCACATGCTGGTAGTGGACAACCACTTTACGACATCGCTAAGAAAATGCAATGGACCTTCCCAAAATCTTCAGAGATAAAAGGTTTGTGGTTCGAAATGCTCCACATTCTGGGAGGGCTTTGTGAGCTACTTTGGGAGATCTGTTATGTGGATGGATGGCCTGAAGCCGGACAGAAGCCGGGTTAACTAAGACAGAGGCAGCAGCCACATCTTTTCTTAAAGCGTCCAATCCAATGAGTCACAATATACCCACCAAATTACCATTGTGGTGCTCGACAGCCTTCTGAAGCGAGCTCATGAAGACAGTGGAACCAAGATGCACCTTGAGGGTTGGGTCTCGATGGCTTCTTGGGAAAGTCCAACAGTAAAATTCTGCCCACTCATACACAAGTACCAACAAATCATATTCATGTTAATCTGGTCGCATCAGGAGCGAAAGTTCAAACTCATGGTCACTACTCTACAAAGCTTATACCTCTGTTCTCTGCCCTCGATCACCAGAATAACGCCTTGTGGATCCACGTCCTTATCGAAGACCAAGAAGTTCTCCCAGAGAGCTTCCAAGAGGAGTTTGAGGAGAGGCACTGGACAACAACTAGAACAAATTGTTGGTTCTCAACCATACCAAAATTGATCAACCCCATGAGCAGGCCAACAAAAGGATGAAAGGAGTTGGTGATCAGTCTCAAAGAGCACCCTTCCATGTTGGCCTGGACATTATCAACCCCCAACCCTCATCATGTGATCATATGATCCCAAATATAAAAGTTGCTACCCCTCATCCCAAATATTTAGAGACCTCATATGTTCAGGTTGGATCATCGGTTCAAAAGTTAGAACAGTTTCAATATTTCACCTAGCCGCCTGGGGGCGGATATCCCCCATGCTCCCCATTGCCCCCAACGGGGGAGAGCGAGAGAGATCTTGGTGCACCCGGACCAAAGTTTATCTTTAGTCCCCAACCTTCAAGGCGATACCGAAAAAGTAAACTTTTACATCATCTTAAAATGAAAATGAAAATTCACCCGTGCCGGGCACCCCACTATTATCAAGTTTCATTTTTAATCCGAGCATGACACATTGGAAATAAAAGATGGTGGAAGGTACAGCATCGATTGTCAGTATGTTTTTAGGACCGTTACTCGTTTTCGTTTAATGCTCCATGCAATGACCATGCAGAGAACGAACTGCAAAGCATTATTCAATGTCAGCCAGGAGCATTCAGGTAAATTGTCTCGTGAGATAGAATGTTGTGGGGGTAGAGGGGTGGAGGAGGGGTGGTTTAAAATTGCTAAGTGGTGTGCAATGCATTGTGGATTACTGAAGGATCAAGGAACTATGGAAACAATATTAGGATCGATGGTTTGCTGAGAATAGATGTTGGATGTCTGCGGGATAACTGGGTAGTGGGTGGAGATGGGGTGAGGTCGGGGTGGGGATAGGTGGAATGGGCATGGCATTCAATAATTCTCTACATAAGGTATGGACGAAACATGCATACTTGTTGTGCAGAATTTGCTAGGCCAATGACTTTTTAAGGCCCTCGTAAATCAGACTTTTATATCCGAGCAGCATGAGCTGGTGGCACAGATTTGATTTCTTTACTCATGCCAATAAAAGTAACACTGCGTTTCCTTACCTGCGTGTCAAAGATCGACGTAGGTGTTCCCTGCACCGTGAGCACACACAGTTAGAGACAATTCCTCTATTTACTCACAACTAGGGCATGCCCGTACGTGGGTGCAATGCCCGTACGTGGGTACGTGGGTACGTGGGTGCGAGTACGGTGACAATCCCCCCCCCTCTATTTACATGAAATGGTTTGGTTCATGAAATGTTTTGGTCCATTCGCAACGCCAAAGCGAACGGCGAACGCTTTACATGAAATGGTTTGGTTCATGAAATGTTTTGGTCCATTCGCAACGCCAAAGCGAACGGCGAACGGCTTGCGAGTACAGTGACAATCCCCCCCCCCCCCCCCCCCCCTCTATTTACATGAAATGGTTTTAATTAGTTTTAAAACATAGTTTAACGCCAACATAGCGGCAACATAGTTTGCCAACGTGAAATAAATGAATACGCTCTCAAATGTGCCGTCCGAGGCAGAGTGTGTTCGCCACGTTCGGCACACGCGATAGCTCGCTGCTCTCTGATTGGTTGAATCGTTTTTTGGACATAGCTCGGTAAGTAATTGTCCGATTAATATGAAACCTTGAAAAGGCACATCCTCGGGTCCCCAGCAATATACCTGGCAAGTTTCAAGTATATCGGACCGGTAGTTGTCGAGAAACAGCGGTCGCATACACACACACACACACACACACACACACACACACACACACACACACACACACACACACACAGACAGAGATTAGTGGAATTATAGATAGATATTGTGATTTTAAAATTTAATGTAAGAATTGGCTTTTCCTTCTGTTTTGTTTTTGGCGGAAATTTATTTTTCTTATATCTTAGTTTTTTTATTCTGGGGAATATTAATACCAACGAAATGCATGCAGGTGAAAGGTGTGCAGGACTCTTTGACGATTCTGAAAATAGCCCTCTGAACAAAACTTTGAGAACAAGGAAATTTTCACAGCTTGGTCCATGAATCATGACACACACAACCCTTACTGAAATGGAGGTGCTTACTTTGAGACCTGGGAGGAATCTGTCACACCATCTGAAACCTGCATATGGCGATAACACCCAACAACACACACAAACACACATACACACATAAATACAAACATCTCGTTTTTTCATTTATGTTCCTCACAATTCTGTCTCTCTCTTACACACACACACACACACACACACACACACACACACACACACACACACACACACACACACACACACACACACACACACACACACACACACACACACACAAATATATACACATATAAACACACAAATATATACACATATACACACACATATATAAACACACATACACACTCACACCCACATACACACTCACACATACACACATAGGATACATAAAGTATAAGGATACATAAAGTACATAAATACAAGGATAAGTCGAGTGTCCAAGTAAGGATCGAGTCAGGATACATAAATACAGATTTGATTTTTCCTATTATAAGTGTTGTTATATCCAACCAATATATCCTAGTTTTGCATTTTTAATATATTTTTTGAAATTTGTGGAATAGGTTTTTCACTTGGAAGTTGTGGGTTACGATGTGTAAATAAAGGTGGAAAAAATCGGACTTAATGCAATTTAATCAAAGGCTATAAGGCAAAAAAAGGTGAAAAATTTGAAAGGGGATGTAGACCTTCAATAGGCACTGTATATATATGAAATTTTATATATATTGTTGTGGATATGAGAATGTTTTTTTTTTTAATTGTTGTGGTAAAATGTTGTTGTAAAAGGTTGTTGTAAAATATCGCCCCTCCTCCCTCCGTTTGTGGTTGTATAAAGGTCAAAGGGCGTTCCCATAGTTAGTCCATAAAACATACATGCAGGACACGATATATCTTTGTTGACAGTTATATCCTTATTATGTGTATTTGTGTAAGGCTGTGTCTTCCATTAATTTAAATACTCCATTGCACCAAGTGAAATAGATAGATCCCCTTTCATTCCCCATTCCCACTCCCAAAACTTCTACTGCCAACTACATTTGCCGCCATCACCCGAGGTAATCTCGGAGAAGAAAGGCGTGTCTCCATCTCGTCATAGAGGGGAGGAGTGAGCCAGCCCGGAACAACCAACCAAGTACAAGGGGGTTTGGCTTGAGAGGGCGGAGAGAGAACGCTCGGGGAGGTTCGCGAAGGTTCGAGGGTGTGGCCTATATAACCCGCGGCCCCGACGCCCCCAAGTAGAGTTGAGTTGAGTTGAGTAAGGGATCCCTGAAAGAGCAGCTTCAGCCACCGCAGCTTCAGCCACCGCAGCTTCAGCCCCAGCAGCTTCGGGGCCTTGACGGCAGTTTCGAGCGAGGCCACGAAGGAACGGCGGCTGCTAAACGCGCCGATCGAGAGAGGGCGGCGGCTGCTCATCCCCGACCCGACCGTGCTGCGGTTCCAGCTGGACCTTCCTCCCCCTCCAGCCATCCACCTCCTGCCATTCCTGTCATCATTCCCCGCGTGAGTCTGTCTTTTGTTTGTTCTGTCCCAGGGTATTAATTAAGACTGTAGGTAAGCTCGCATTGCACTGTGTCTCTGAGTTCCTCTGTAAATTATTTTATTATCTTTCCTTCTGCTTGGTTTTTTTGGTCCTGTAAATAGTAAATAAATTATATTTGTATTCCTTACCCTTTGTCTTTCTTCTTCTTCTTCACATCCTTCGCTTTAGTCTTTTCCCCATTGAATATCTGTGGCGCGATTTGGCCAACGTTCAGGAATCGGGTTAGTCGGGGTAACTGTTAGGGCCGCGGTGCCATCCGCTCGGCAAAACAACATCTTATCCGCGGTCTGTAACAATATATATATATATATATATATATATATATATATATATATATATATATATATATATATATATATATATATATATATATATATATATATATATATATGACTCCATGGTAAGATCTCCAACCTTTAGATCTCCAATGGTAAGATCTCCTTACACAGCCTTACACATGGTAAGATCTCCAATACAAAGGGCGTCTCCAACCAAATTGAACAAACAATGACTCAACGTTTCGATTAACAACATGTGAAGCCACACGCCTCCGTTAATCTTCCTCAAGAGTGATAAAATCATCTCAACATCCCCTTATATGCAAAGTGGGCGGGGTATATGCAAAGTGGGGTGGGCAAAGCTGGACAGCCAATGAAACCGTATCACACCGCTCTCGTGAACGGAGACGTTATTGACCAAATTCAAAAATCAACCGCATATTAACGGCTTAAAATAATCCTGTAAGCAATGCTGGATTATAACTCAAGTCTTTAGAAAATCAGGAACAATAATTACATTTAATTAAAAGTTAAACTTGTAAACAATTAAATTGTAAATTAAATTAAAACTGCAAATATATTAAAGCAAAAAAAAATTTTTTTTAAGGTAAAATAAAATTGCCATAATATTAAGATCATCACATGTGGCCCTATGTGGTAAACGGGAATGCGGGATGGAGGGGGGTTATAGGGGGGGATAGAATGGGGGGGGGGGGAAACCAGAGGGGGGGTGGTGGTGGGGTGGTGGAAGCGGAGGGGGGGAGGGGGTTGGGGAGAGGGGTGGTTTGGAGGGAGGGGGGGGAGGGGGAGGGGGCAAATTGTCCGAATAAAAACCTTGTGTGACATATTATGTGGACTCGTTGTTCAAAGTACGGAATGCCTGCTTCGTTTACACAAGAGTGGGTCAAACGCTACCGGTAAGTCAACTACCTCTTGTGTGATCGAGGTAACAGTTTCTTCTGTGTGCCAAGCCTCCAAAACACGTCTTCTGTTTCTGTTGGGTGTGGAACCCAAAATATTAACCCTATCCCATAAAGGTGTGTGGCCTTCCTTAAGGCCGTGTTTGGCAATAGCAGATCTGCTGGGAAAATTACATTCAAATGCTTTTTGGTGTTCAGCAATACGTTGACCTAAGGTCCTCCCAGTTTCACCCACATACTCAGCTCTACAACCACAGGGCACTACATATACCACCCCCTGACCTATCCTTCCTCGGAAGCTTGTCCTTGACCCTCATAAGGGCTTGGCGAAGGGTGAAAACCGGTGTGAAACCACCACCCCACCACCACCCCCCCCCTCTGGTTTCCCCCCCCCATTCTATCCCCCCCTATAACCCCCCTCCATCCCGCATTCCCGTTTACCGCATAGGGCCACATGTGTTGATCTTGATATTATGGCAATTTTATTTTACCTTAAAAAATTTTTTTTTTTTTTTTTTTGCTTTAATATTGTTGCGGATATGAGGATTGTGTTTTTTTATTGTGTTGTATTGTATAGTAAATTGTTGTAAATATCACCCTCTGTAAAATGTAATGATTCCTTGTAAATACCTCTGTAGTGTGAAGGTCAAAGGGCGTCTCGGTAGTTATTCCATAAACACCACATTGCAGGACATGATAAAACCCTTGTTCAGTAGCTTATATCTTATTATGTGTCTTAGGGTAAGGCTGTGTCTCCCATTAATTTAAATACTCCATTGCACCAAGTGAAATAAGAGTAGATCCCCTTTCATTTCATTTCAATGGCCAACTGCATTTTGGGCGGTTTTCTTCAACCACCATTGGCCACGAGGCAGGGTTGGGAAAGAAGGGCATGTCTCCACCTCGTCATAGAGGGGAGGAGTGAGCCAGCCCCGAACAACCAACCGAGCACGAGGGGTTTGGTTTGAGAGGGCGGAGGAAGAGCGTTTGGGGGAGGTTCGCAAAGGTTGAGGGGCGGGGCCTATATAACCCGCCGCGGGGTGTCCCCCAAGGAGATGGGCTGGAGAGAAGTGAGAGAAAGGCTGAGCTGAGCTGCGTGGAGAGGTACACGAAAAGGAAGGGTCCAAGAGAAAGCCGAGGAGCTTTTACGAAGCAAGCTACACGAGAGATACAGCAGAGGAGTGCAGCCCCGTTTCAACCAGCCGCGTGAAGCCCTGACGGTGTGCGCTGTAAAGCGGAATACAAGGAGCCGCCGCCCCCCCCCCCCCCCCCGCTTCCCACCCGGAGTGGACCCGCTCGCTGTGCCCTGTGATCCCACCTGCTCATCTTTTCCAGCCATTCCTGCCTGCAAGTTCCCCATTTTGCCTGCGTGAGTTTGTTTTGTTTGTTCTGTCCTGGGTAGTAAACTAAGTCAGTATAAGCTAGTAATTTGCACTGTGTCACCTGCGTCTCATGTCCCCTGTAAATAAACATGACTGCTTTCTTTTTGCTTATGTGTGTAAATAATAATAAACCCAGTTACTCTTCTGTACGTCTTTTTCCTCTTTGCATTCGGTCGCTTTAGAGTTTTCCAGATTGAGTAGCTGTGGCGCGATACGGCCAACGTTTGGGTAAATCGGGTGAATCGGGGAATAACAGTTCGGCCGCGGTTATACCTCCGCTCGGTAAAAATAACATCCTAATCCGCGGACCGTAACAAATTGGTAGTCAGGAGTTGGGATTCGAACCTGGGACTAAATTTATTTCGCCCAAATTTTGGAACACCAATTGTGTTATTGACCGTAACAAATTGGTGTCGGGGAGTGAGATACGAGGCCGAAGCGCGCTTAACGCGCTCAAAATTACAAGCAGCTGGAAATTGTTTTGCTTTTAAAGGAAAACCCGAATTTTGAAATCGCGCCATGGCTGGTCAAGGCGACGGGATGCCGGTGGGAGAGATAGACGGGGTGGAATCGACCCAGGACCTTGGGGAAATGTATGTGGAGGAAAGGGAGGAGGAGAAAAATGGCAATGTGGTTGCGGAGGTTTCAGACGCGCAAAATGGCGCTCTCGCGCACGAGGTTACGGGCGCGCAAAATGGCGCCTTTGCGCACGCGGTTACAGCGGCACCAAATCTGGCGGCGCCCGTGACCGTAGCAGCACCAGTGAATTGGGACCTCTTTATGATACAAATAAAGGCGCTCATGGTCCAGACAAGTGAAGACCTGAGGAATGACTTGGGGAACCGAATAGATTCTCAGGGTGAGCGAATGGGACAAATGGGGAACCGGATGGATGCTCAGAGTGAGCAAATGGGGGCAATGAGGGACGAAGCGAGGGCTGATAGTGAGCGATTGGGGGGCGAAATGGGGGGCAAAATGGGAGAAATGGGGGGCAAAATGGGAGAAATGGGGGGCGAAATGGGGGAATGGCTAGAAGCTAAATTTGAGGGGTTAGACAACGGGATAAAAGAGGTAAAGAATGGGTTAACAGGGGTGGAAAATAGAATGGCTGCCCAGGAGAATCAGTTAGAAGGGGTGAAAAATGGGTTAATGGGGTTAGAAAATAGGATGGAAGACAAATTGCGGGAAATAGGGGAGCAATCCGCCCGGGAAATCGAACAGATGGGGAACCAGATAGAGGAGGTGAAAATCGGGTTAGAAAGTAAATTGGATGCTCAGAGGGATGAATTGGGACAGATGAGGGTGGCATCTACAAAAGAGATGGAGGAGATGAAAGAGGAGATACGACGAGGTGTGAGTGAGGAGGTCTCGGGGGTACGCGAGGAGGTAAAGCGAGGTGAAAAGCGTATGGAGAAAGAGGTGAGGAATAATACGGCTAGGTTACAGGGGGGCATAGAGGATCTGACGGAGGAGGTGGAACAGCTGACGGAGGGACAAAAAGAACTAACAGAGCAGGTTCAAAGGAACACTGCGGTACTAGGAGGTTTAAAAGCGACACAAAACGACATAAAAAAGGACTTGATAGCGACACAGAGGCAATGTCAGATGGTACGTGAGGGACTGACAATGAGGATGGACGAGGTGACAGAGGTAATGGAGACGAAGGACCGGCAGGTGAGGACGCACATAGAGACGGTCAAGATAGCCTTAGAGGACGAACTTGAGGAGACATGCCGGGAAATAAAAGAGGTGAAGCAAAAATTAGAGGAAGTGGAAGAAGAGGTGAGTGAAATTAAGAAGGGACGGACAGAAACTAAGAGAGAAATACAGGAGGAGGTGATGGAATATGTGCAAGGTCGGTGCTCAACTCGTGATGGTGTGCTCACTAACCAAATAAAGAGTTTGCAGGTGGCGAAGGAGGTGAGGAGACGAGGTGCCAAGGTGAGTGGCGATATACGTGGAAATGTAGATGATGTGAGGGGAGCTTCAGTCGGCTTGGGGGTTGCTTTGGACCCGGGTGTTTGTGAGAGGCCGTTGGTGAAGTGTGCGACAGGTCTGGTGTGCGAAAGAGGAGGTGTGCGAGAATGTCCGACTCTGGGGTGTGTGAGGAAAAAGTGCGCGCCGAGGAGTGAGTGTGCTGTCGAGAGTGAGTCGGTCGTAGCGTGTGTGCGAGGGAGCACATGGAAGCGCATAGTGAGGAGTGTTACAGAGGATGTAACGGAAGCATGCACGCCTGTGGTGAGTGTTACAGAGGATGTAACGCAAGAGTGTGCGCGAGAAAGGTGTGTAACGGATGGGTGCATGAGGAAAGAGTGCGCTGTCGAGAGTACGGGTGAGTGCGCTGTCAAGAGTGGTGGTGAAAGTAGTGAGAGTGACACGGAGCGTGAGTTGGTTGTGACAGGTGAGAGAGGAAGTACACCTGGAATGGAAGGATGCACACCTGGAATGGTAGAGCGTGTGTGGGAATGCACACTGGAATTGGTCGTGAGGCACGTGGTTGGGTGTGCGAGTGAGAGCACACCTGTGATTGTCACAGAGGAGGTGACCGAGGAGGGGGCGCGAAGAGGTGTGTTGGTGAGGTGTGCGAACAACGAGTGTGTGCAAAGGTGTGAGGTGGTCAGGTGTGTGACCAAGTCTGTGAGCGGAATGAGTGTACCTGGGTGTGTAAGAGAAGGTGCAATGACGAGAAGCATGGGAACAGCTGGATGTATGAGCAAGGAACGGGCTGCGGGGTGTAAGCATGCAGGTGAGGCATTGACGGGAACCGGGTTAGAGGTTAGAACGACTTATAGCCGAATCGGGCCCTCGGTGCGCGTCGGGCAGCTTCGCGTGCCGCGAGGACCAGCGGGGATCCGAACCACGGCGGGTTCGAAAGGACCGCCGGACGAGATCCACGCTGGGCCGCGTTTAGAACGGCCGCGTCCGTGCTCCGCTAGGCGGAACGGGCAGCCCGATAGGAAGGGTCGTCATGGCGACCCCTTTTTGTTGAAGCGTTCCGGCAGGTCGAGATCGGGACATTGGATGGCTCCGTGCCGAGGTGGTGCGTGGGATCTCGGCCCGGGTAAGCCCCCGTCCCTACACCGAATGCGGGACGTATCCAGCCGCTGGCACAAAACAACCCGCATTCATTGCTCGGCTTTACGAAGCCGAGCTCTGGAAGTGAATTGGCGCACCGAGAGGCACTAGTAAGTAGACTGTGATGACGAGGATAGTGTTTTGGCCCCGAAATTAGAAAAAACAAAATTTGATGATTGGCAAAGGATTGGCAGAGTGATAATTGGTAATGGTACAGTGATTAGCAGATGATTCGCAAATTTTTGATTGGTTGGAATTTGGACGAGCAAAATTTATAGTGAGAGATGCCCCGCTGTGGTGGGATGGCAACTCTGTCATCCCTCACAGAAGAGGGGGGCAAAGGAGCACTAGTCTTATGGGGTTGATGGCAGTGAAAGCTAGCCCGGGAGGGTTAGGATATATCGTGTGTAGGGATCTAGAGAGATGACCTTAGGTAACGTTAAGATTAGTTAGTGACTGATACCTGTAGTGGGGACGCAGGTAGATTAGAGTGGATGATAATGACGTGGGAGCGCAATAGTTTAAAGGGGCGACTGGGAAGCGCAAGTTTCAGAGGGGAGTAGTTAGATGAGATGATGCCGAGTGTTGGAGATGTATAGAAGTGTATGGTGAACAGGTGTGATTGCACAGGTGTGCAACTGAACAGGTGGATGGAGCAGTGTATGAGTAAGAGTGATAGTGATAGTGATGTGTATTGTGTTGACCAAATGGTCCAGGGAGAAGGAGGGTGCAGGTGGCACCAGGTGTGAGTGCACAGGTGTGCACCAACAGGTGTATGGAATAAATGGTTGTGTAGAAGACATGGAGTGTGGAATATATGGAGTCTTGGAATGGATGGTCGTGGAGTGAGTATGGTGGAAATTGTGGAGTGGCGTGGATGGTGCGAAGGTGTGAATGGGGGAAGGATGGACCCCCATCACGAATACCCGGGGCGGGTAGTGTAAGTGTTAGGTAGAAGGTACAGGTAAATTGTGGTTGGATATTGGCATCTGTGGTGAGGGTGAAAGAATGGAATATGGATGGGTGCATTAGTGTTGTGGAAATGGCTGGGCGTGTAGCCTGTTAGTGTGTGTAGTTGGTTTGAGCACTCCACCACTGTGAGGATGTCGGCCAGGTGAGGCCGCAGGTGGGCTCTAGGAGCCGGTAGAGTAGTTGTGGATGGGGCCCGAGGATCCGGAGGACGGACCCGGGTAGCTCAGTGCCAGAGGGCACCAAGGGGTGACAGAGCCAGGAGGGGCCTTCCCCAGTTAGTTAGGTTAGGGTGAGGAGCTAGGTAAGCTCAGGTGGCAACTACAGTGGTGGAGGTGTGCAGGTGGGTAGACCTGCTGGGAGAGCTACATGCCCCAGCCCAGAAATTGTGCAAGGGCACCGGGAGATGAATCAGGGGAGTGAGACCCCAAATTGAGAAGCACCACAGTTGGGTCAATGGGAATTGGTTTTTAGAACCCATAGTGTAAGTTGGCCAATGGATTGGCAGGGAAAGACCCCGGGTAGAGTAAAGAGTGTTAAAATCATTTAGGGGATAGTTAGGATTGAAGTCTCCTCGCACCATCTACATCCACTCACCTGAGGTGACAGGTACCTCCACACCATGCCAGGTTGGTTGATTTATTTTATTGTGCAAATGTTTTGGATTGTGAGACGCATCATGACGTGGGTGAGACATTGTGCTTTGTGTTCCATCTCTCCCTCCTTATGAGGATTGGTGATGAATTGGGTGATAGCAAATTTTGGCTAGAGGGATTGTGGAGACGAATTTGGTATAAGGGAAATATGGGGAGACGTGACAGTAGTGAAGAATTTGTAATGTGTAGATTTTGTACATATGGGGTAAGGGCAAGGGTAGTGTAGGTGACAGGGGGGTGACGTACGGTAGGGACGAGCTTTCTCACTTCGCTCTCCGTACGCATTCCGCCTTGCATTGCCTTATTGATGTGTACCCTTGTGACCTTACCCCTCGCTCATTTGTCTTCCCCCTTTTGTCTCCCACATGACCTGTGCGCCATTGTGCGCCGAGGGGAGCGTGCGTGAGTCCTCCATTGTGCGCCCGAAATTCCCAGAACCAGCTGTCTGCATCGATGCACCACATTATGGACCACATGCCTGTGGCCGAGCACCACGTATGGACCCCATGGGTTGGGGCATGGCCCCTCTGCTGGAACCGGCCATGAAGGTCCGAAATCTTGCTGGCGGACCTTGGCCACAGGGCACCGATGCCCCACAGGTGAACCACACTAGTCGGCCCTGTGGGCCATAAATAAAGAAAATAAAAGGGACACGTTGGGTGCATTTTACTTTATTGCAAATAGGCCGCCAGCAAAGAAAAGACAACATCTGGAAGAACAAATAATAATAGCCAGCAGAGGGAGCCGAAGAGCAAGAGATCACCTGCAGGGTTAGGGGTTGTTTGGTTATTTTTTTATTTATTGAATATTCATGAACAATGGTGACTGCACCGATTGGTGCTTGAGGGTGTGTTGGTGCGTTATAGGTGCTTTCATGGTGCGTCGATGCAGAGCAGACTGTCTCCCCCCCCAGAAAGAACAATCACAGGTCCTGGGTTAGTCTTGTCAATAAAAGTAGCGTCAATTGTAAATAATGCTCCCCACCGTCAGTGTGTAGTTTGAAGACCATTCCGCAATTTGGTTAACTGTGGGCGTGAGTCTGTTAGGCAGGGTGTAATGGAGCAGCGGGACACATTTATTTATGTTTTAAAACTGTCGCACTCAGGGTCAGGTTAAAAGTAGAGGGAACTACACCTACGTGTCACACTAAATTAAAGTTGTAGGCCCGGGACGTGCCTAAGAGGAGGAGGGTGCAGTGTTGCGGATATGAGGATTGTGTTTTGTTATTGTGTTGTATTGTATAGTAAATTGTTGTAAATATCACCCTCTGTAAAATGTAATGATTCCTTGTAAATACCTCCGTAGTGTGAAGGTCAAAGGGTGTCTCGGTAGTTATGCCATAAACACCACATTGCAGGACACGATAAAACCCTTGTTCAGTAGCTTATATCTTATTATGTGTCTTAGGGTAAGGCTGTGTCTCCCATTAATTTAAATACTCCATTGCACCAAGTGAAATAAGAGTAGATCCCCTTTCATTTCATTTCAATGGCCAACTGCATTTTGGGCGGTTTTCTTCAACCACCATTGGCCACGAGGCAGGGTTGGGAAAGAAGGGCATGTCTCCACCTCGTCATAGAGGGGAGGAGTGAGCCAGCCCCGAACAACCAACCGAGCACGAGGGGTTTGGTTTGAGAGGGCGGAGGAAGAGCGTTTGGGGGAGGTTCGCAAAGATTGAGGGGCGGGGCCTATATAACCCGCCGCGGGGTGTCCCCCAAGGAGATGGGCTGGAGAGAAGTGAGAGAAAGGCTGAGCTGAGCTGCGTGGAGAGGTACACGAAAAGGAAGGGTCCAAGAGAAAGCCGAGGAGCTTTTACGAAGCAAGCTACACGAGAGATACAGCAGAGGAGTGCAACCCCGTTTCAACCAGCCGCGTGAAGCCCTGACGGTGTGCGCTGTAAAGCGGAATACAAGGAGCCGCCGGCCCCCCCCCCCCCGCTTCCCGCCCGGAGTGGACCCGCTCGCTGTGCCCTGTGATCCCACCTGCTCATCCTTTCCAGCCATTCCTGCCTGCAAGTTCCCCATTTTGCCTACGTGAGTTTGTTTTGTTTGTTCTGTCCTGGGTAGTAAACTAAGTCAGTATAAGCTAGTAATTTGCACTGTGTCACCTGCGTCTCATGTCCCCTGTAAATAAACGTGACTGCTTTCTTTTTGCTTATGTGTGTAAATAATAATAAACCCAGTTACTCTTCTGTACGTCTTCTTCCTCTTTGCATTCGGTCGCTTTAGAGTTTTCCAGATTGAGTAGCTGTGGCGCGATACGGCCAACGTTTGGGTAAATCGGGTGAATCGGGGAAGAACATTTCGGCCGCGGTTATACCTCCGCTCGGTAAAAATAACATCCTAATCCGCGGACCGTAACAATATATTTGCAGTTTTAATTTAATTTACAATTTAATTGTTTACAAGTTTAACTTTTAATTAAATGTAATTATTGTTCCTGATTTTCTAAAGACTTGAGTTATAATCCAGCATTGCTTACAGGATTATTTTAAGCCGTTAATATGCGGCTGATTTTTGAATTTGGTCAATAACGTCTCCGTTCACGAGAGCGGTGTGATATGGTTTCATTGGCTGTTCAGCTTTGCCCACCCCACTTTGCATATACCCCGCCCACTTTGCATATAAGGGGATGTTGAGATGATTTTATCACTCTTGAGGAAGATTAACGGAGGCGTGTGGCTTCACATGTTGTTAATCGAAACGTTGAGTCATTGTTTGTTCAATTAAAGGTTGGAGATCTTACCATGGAGTCATTTGGATTTACTCCCAACCGCAAATCTTTGCTTATATATATATATATATATATATATATATATATATATATATATATATATATATATATATATGTATGTATGTATGTATGTATGTATGTATGTATGTATGTATGTATGTATGTATATATATTTATATATATATATATATATAATTTAAAAACACACCTGGTCACCAGTTTGCCTCACTGACCGGGTCCTCAGTCGAGGTCCTCAGCATCATCCCATTTCGGCAATTTTACCTAGATACGGTCAGCTAAGGTGGGCCAGCAGGGGCACATATGCCTCCACATGCAGCAGCTACACCTGGATGCCTACATACCCCCACCCCCAGTCAGTGAGAACACAGACTACAACAACAAAACCACCTCCACTCCCAGAATCCACAGCTCCTCATCCACTTATTCGCACACCAAAAAAAAAAAAGAAGCAACCAACCACCTACCCTTACAACATGCACCACTCAAACAAAATCACATTAATGCAAAACCACACCCACTCCTGCAAAACACACACACACACACACACACACATACCTCCATTTCTCTTCCATGCTCAGTCACTACCCCTTTAGGCTGAAATGAACCACCACCCACAACCTCAACCTACACCATTCGACGTGCCTCCATAAACTTCCTCCAAATCCAAAATGAGCCTTTCAAGGCAACCTGCACGTTTTTAGCTCTTTCACGAGCCTCGATTCAGTATACAAAAAAAAAAAAAAAACCTGGGCACTTTTGTCACACATCCTCCTTCTTTCTGTCCCACACACTCCCAGCCAAGCAAGAAATGCAGAAAAGGAATTTCCAATATACCCTCTACACCCCACCTCAAATGGCTGACAAGAAACTCGCCAACCCTTCTCCCGACACTCTGCCTCCAGCTCACTGTATGTACTTTCCTCTCTTCTTCTCGTGCACCTCCTCCATGTTCTCTTCCCAAGGCACAGACAATTCCCCTAAGATGACCTGTCTTGTTGCACCTGACCAGATGACAATGTCGGGTCGCAACCTTGTCACACAGATCTCCACTAGGAATACCAATTGTGGCTTTAAGTCTGCCAATTTTTGTATTCTTTTTTTTTGTAGTCTTTTTGTATTGTATTTTCCTTTTTTTGTATTTTGTATTTGTATATTGTTTGTATTTTTGAATTCTTGTTTTTGTAATTTGTAATTTTTTATTTTTGTAATTAGTTTTTTTGTATTTGTATATTGTTTGTATTCTTGTTTTTGTAATTTGTATTTTGTTTGTTTTTATTTTTGTAATTTTTGTTTTTTTTGTATTTTTGTATATTGTTTGTATTCTATTTTTGTAATTTTTGTATTTCAGTAATTTTTTATTTGTTGTATTTTATTTTAGTATTGGCAATTTATGCCAATTTTTGCCAAAGTTTTATCAATTTTTTTTGATTACCAATTTTTGTTGTGGTTTTGTATATATATATATATATATATATATATATATATATATATATATATATATATATATATATATATATATATATATATACATACATATATATATATTCAAAAAAGGAAGAAAAATATAAATCAGAGAACAAAACCGATCTTCAAGTGTTTATAGTTCCAAATGGAAAATGTTTCATCATCATGACTCCAGCTACAAATTCCAGGTCCTATGAGCACCAAAGTAAAACATTGTGTAACTCATGCACTTGCCTCCAGCCAGTTGGGTTTTGAAACATATATATATATATATATATATATATATATATATATATATATATATATATATATATATATATATATATATATAATATATATATATAAACAAGTAAACTTTGTTTCATAAAACTTGTAGGCCTACATCGCACGGAATAGCAGGTTTGAGCTCTTAAAACTCCAAACGCTACATTAAGATTTCGGGATCCGCACTGGCTGATCCATGATCCATGATCCGTGCATAATTCAGACTTTGAGTATGAGTTTTTAAAACGATGTGTTTTACTATACGTGAGGAGTCGGAGCAATGTTGGAATTAACCATCCTTATCAGGAGCATGCATAACGATGGAATGAAGTCATAAACAATCCGGATACACGACAGCTCCAAACTGCTCGGCCATCAGCATTCCTCGGAGTTACATTGGACACGACGGATTAGGCATTCAGTCAAGAGAGGAAGGACTATGAAAGATGGCGTCGTGTCAAATTAGAAGCAATTTGGCCCAATGGCGGTGCAGACGCACGATTTGGGCGTGTCGAGCGAGTTCCACGATGTGCGCCATGGCTCATTAAATCGGAGCGGGTCCCGTCTACTTCAGCGACTGTTGCCAACATACCGAGGCACCTGGCAATGGTCCACCTTGCTCGTGACACGACTCCTCCCTAAAACACACATAAACAAAGGGCGGACGCTCGCTCGACCCGACCCGTCCGTCAGACAGATTTACGTTGCGCCAAGTAGCTCCCGTGCATCTTGCGCCAAGCACGATCTATAGCCACAGCCTCCCCCTGCAGCGAGAGAGAAAACTGTAAATTGCTTTTCTGGGAACCATTATGAAATGCCATCCTGTAGGCTGTATCTTGTGGGAAGTGAGGTGGAGGTAGGAATGTAGAAGGCTCAGCATGGAATGGGCTGCAGCGCAGCGGAGACAAAGACGCATGGAGGCCATGACTCAAAAGCATGCATTTATAAAACATATACAGCAGGGGAGGAGGGAGGTGAGGATTAGTGGTGAAGGGGGGAGAATGGGGAAGTGGGGTGGGGGGAGTAGTGGGGAAGAGGGGGTGGGGGAAGTGGGGAAGAGGGGTGGTGATGAGGAGTGGGGAAGGGGCAGAGGAGTGGGGAAGGGGTGGGAAAGAGGGGTGGGAGGATTGGGGAAGAGGGGGTGGGGAGTGGGGAAGAGGAGCAGTGATGGGGGTGGGAAGGGGCAGAGGAGTGGGGAAGGGGTGGGGGAGGATTGGGGAAGAGGGGGTGGGAGGATTGGGGAAGAGGGGGTGGGGAGTGGGGAAGAGGGGCGGTGATGAGGAGTGGGGAAGGGGTGGAGGGAGTAGTGCGAAAGATGGGGTGGGAGTAGTGGGGGAGGGGGGAGGGGTGGGAAGGAGGGGTGGGGAAAACGGAGTGGGGAAGAGGGTGGCGGTGAGGAGTGGGGAATAGGGGTGGGGGGAGTGGGGAAGAGGGGCAATGATGAGGACTGGGGAAGGGGTGGAGAAGTGGGGAAAGGGGCAGAGGGGTGGGGGGAGGAGTGGGGAAGAGGGGTTGGGAGTAGTGGGGAAGAGGGGCTGGGAGAGATGGGGTAGAGGAGGAGGGGAGGAGTGGGGAAAAGGCGGTGGTGATGAGGAGCGGGGGAGGAGAGGGAGGTTGAAATTGGGTGTATTAAAATTTGGAAAAGGAGGGATGAAAGAGTTAAAGTAGAATGTCACAAAGTCACGAGAATTTCAGGAATTTGCTGTACTTTATATGTTGGGATGGCACGGATACTCCATAGCTTCAATAGAAGCTACACGTCTTTCTCAGATGCACATTTATGTGTGAAGAGTGCGCGCCGAATCTGTAACACGGAAGCGGCCGTTACACCTGTTTCTCGGTCGCTTTGCACACGCTGCCGTGTTACTTCGGAGCCGCACGTTTATATAGGAAGAGTTCGTCAGGAGTCGATGTACTCTCTCCTGGTACATAGAATTTCAACAAAGCCACATCACTGTTCATATCGGTAAATATTATTCCATCGTGTTTGGAAAAACTGGAAAATTGTAAAACTTGGGAAAAAAAACAATATAGCCTATTTTACTCCAAGGGGTCCTAGGAATACCCACCCAAAATATCGTTGCGATCGGTTCAGCCGTTTTTGTGGTACCTTCGAACGGACAGACAGACAGACAGACAGACAGATGGACGGACGGACATTTGGTGAATTATAGTAAGATGTACAATTCATAAATAAGATGCACTGCTTAATGTTAAAATGTTCCCACTGTATTTTTTTTTTTTTTACTTTGTCAGCCAATTGAAGGAAGGAAATTTGAAGATTATTCATAACTACATTATGAAGAAAATCTCAGCATGATCTAATGCTGCCCTTTTTATTATATAAATTATACGCTGTATATATAATTTTACAAATTCACACCTGAGGCTAAAGAGAAAAAATAAACACAGCAAAAGCTCCACTGCTAAGCGAGCAAGTCATCAGGAAGGAATCAGGAGTTTCTTACAGTAACACTGCAGGCTACTTTGGCTGACATAACATGTTACACTTGCCAGTCAGACACCAAATATGGATGAGAGTCTGACAGCAGGAGTGTATGTGTATAGTAGTTTCTGTTTGAAACTTGCTCTTTATAAATAATGAAATAAATGGAAATGTATTCCAAGGTGAAAACACTCAAATGTTTCCTTCATGAAACTATTGAAAAAAACAACAAAAGCACAGGTTGTTTTGCTATTTTTTTATGCTTTGAGCTCCTATGGGTCCCTCGTGGGACCAATGGAAGTTTCAAGGATGGAAAATCGAGTCCAAACCTATGCATGGCAGAGGGGTGATGCTGAAATTTTACAAATCTTACTTTAAGTTTGGAATAGCCATTTATTGTGTATCAATTGAAAATGCAATACCATTAAACAACCTTAGGAACGATAGCTTGTTTTGTATACAATGTCGAGGATTGTGGTGGTGTTAGAACATGTGATGTATCAGGATGTAACAGAACAAAAGGAACAGTAGAAGCAGAGGGGGTGGAGGAAACACACACCAAAACTAGGGTTGAGGGACACATTCGGATTGTATGCAATGGGAAAGTGAAGCTGAGCAAGGCAAGGTGCCAGGCTAGAGTGGAAAGCAATATTCCATCGAATTACGGATGAAGGCCTTGGTTTCCACGGAATCCACCTGAGCAAGATGCAAGGCAGGGGTGCCAGCCCAGAATGGAGAACAGTATTCCATAAAGCTATGAATGAAGGCCTTGGTTTCCTTGTCATCAAGCTGAGCAAGGTATAATGCAGGGGCGCCAACTCAGAGCAGACAACAGTATTCCATCAAGCTATGGATGAAAGCTTTGGTTTCCACGGTTCAAGCTGAGCAAAGTGTAAGGCAGGCGCGCCAGCCCAGAGTGGAGAGCATTATGCCATTAAGCTATGGTTGAAGGCCTTGGTTTCCATGGCGTCAAGCTGAGCAAAGTGTAACGCAGGGGTGCCAACCCAGAGTGGACTGCAGTATTCCATCAAGCTATGGATGAAGGCCATGGTTTCCATGTCGTCAATCTGAGAAAGGTGTAATGCAGGGGCACAAGCCCAGAATGGAGAGCAGTATTCCATCAAGCTACGAATGAAGGCCTTGCAAGTAGATGTGTTCAGGTGAGTAGTTCAGGTGTGTGGGGGGGGGTGCATGTAAACCCTACTCAGCCCACGGACTATTTACATGATGGAGGGTGCCCCGTCAGTGACTGGATGTGGAAACCAACTTAAAAGTGTGGTTTCCCCAAAAAAGATCATGGATCATCATAGTGAGGCCCAAAAGTTTGAGCAACTGAACGTCTTCATGTGGATTGTTGGGAAAGTTGTTCGGAGGGTACGCCAGACAGCACTTTCGGAGAGAGAGCAGTACATGTGCAATAGTGAAAGATTTTCACGTGCAAATGTGGAATAGTGAAAGATTTTCACGTGTAAATGTGGAATAGTGCAATATTTACACCTGTAAAAGTAGAATAGTGTAAGTGGTTTAACCATTGACCGCCTGCCGGATGCAGGGGGTATTGAATGTGGCAAACGATGCCAGTTCTGATAAAACAAGACCGAAAGTCTAACAGCGGCGTCGCTGGGCTTGTAGCCGGCGAAGCCGGTGTTGTCAATGAATGCGTACGTATTATGTTGAATTGCCAGATTTTGCTGGATCCCTTGAGAATTTCGAAGCTTTGACGCACCAAATCGCTCAATGGAGGCCGCCATCTTGCGGATGCGGGAAGTTTGCATAAAACAATTGCGAAAAAGTTCAATAGGAGTTTGTTTCACCCGTCTTTGTTTGATTCACAATCTTATGCACCTCTAATTTGTAATTAAAATATTTTAAGACCAACCTCGGCCCGCACGGGCCTGGTTATCTTCAACGAAAATCGTCACCAAACACCGGAACCAATGAGATTCGAGCATTTGAAAAAATATTTAAAAAAACAAATCACTCGATGGAGGCCGCCATCTTCCGGATGCGGAAGTTTGCATAAAAAAATTGCGAAAAAGTTCAATAGGAGTTTGTTTCACCCGTCTTTGTTTGATTCACAATCTTATACACCTCTAATTTGTAATTAAAATACTTTAAGACCAACCTCGTTATCTTCAACAAAAATCGTCACCAAACACCGGAACCAATGAGATTCGAGCATTTGAAAAAATATTTCAAAAAAGCTTATTACGCGTTTCGGATGGTGAAAACGGCATCAAATATTCTAAAATTGACGAAGAATTATTTTTTAGAAATCTCGCGGCCGTAGGGGATAGTTTTTCACGGCCGGAAATATCCGAAGTTGAGAGGGAATTCACCGAATTAATCAAGAAGTAAATTTTATCAATTTTAATCTCATCCAGAATGCAAATGGTGTCATTTTAGATCTGAATTTGCGAAATTTTGTGAGCTGACCAATCAGCGATCAGCTTAGGTCAGCCAATCAGCGCCATCGACACGGTTTGATTAACGACAGTCACACATTGCCGCTGAAACGGCGCTATCGTCTGATCTGTCGGCACTGATCTTACTGCAAGCTAACTTCTTCTGGTGGAGGAAGCCGCAGTGCCCTGAGAGAACCAGTCCTGACAGCGACTGAAGTTAGAAGACTACACACATACTGTGAAAACGTATATTAAGCCCAGTTAAAATTTCTTAAAATAGGCCTTAAGCTAGCACATTGTATAATTACTTCCTTAAGCTTCTTGTGACATTTATTGTATGTAGGTTTTGGGGAGGACTGTCTGCTCTTCTCTTTTACCAAGTCTTACCAGGTACGGTACCTACTACACCTACATACTACCAACTACCTAACCTACTGATGCCATAGTGATGGGTAAAATAGTGGCAAGAGGCTTTGGCTTCGCCGGCTCATTGTGGCTTTGCAGTCGGGTACTAGTAAAATATTATAAACCACAAACACACAATATTAGCTTTTTAAACAGTCACTAATGCTGTTTATAACATTTAACAAAGAAATTTGGAGGAATCCCGACATCCATGAGGTAAGTTTTACTTACAGAACTGATCGAAGATCTACTGTAATCTATATACCCCACAACGGTTGGAGGTGTGCTCATTTACCAAGCAGCTAGCTAGCGCTTGCGAAGCCAGCCATTCCTTAACGGTTTTGAATGGAGTGCTTGCTCGAATGCTTAAATCCACTTGGCGATCTCTCCACAAGAAACTTGGTAAAGGAACACACTCAAGTTTCTTGAGACCCGACCATAGATCGACTGTAATCTATATACCCCAAAGAGAAATGACCTTTCTTGCAGCTCCCATAGTGAGCCGGTGTAGGCCTACTAGTAAATTAAAATGTCGGTCGGTGGAGTCAGCCGTCGTAATGACATCATAGACGGAATGACGTAACGGACACAAAATCTCCGCTTTAATATGTAGAAGATTGAAGGAGCTGTGCTCCTACGCGAGTCGAAAGGATTGACGCGACAAAAGACGGGAATTCGTCCGAGTTTCTTTATTGAGCAAAACCAAAACTCGGGTACTCTGAAAAGCCCGTTTATCGGGCAGCAATATATATATGCAATCAAACACGTCATGCCGGAGCGTTTGCCCGGGAAAGGCGAGACTGGGCATGCCCGGGCGGCCTGGGCGAGCCCGGGAAAGGCGAGTCTGGACATGCCCAGGAAAGGCGAGACCGGGCGTGCCCGGGCGGCCTTGGTGAGCCCGGGAAAGGCGAGTCTGGGCATGCCCGGGAAAGGCGAGACTGGGCGTCCCCGGGCGGCCTGGGCGAGCCCGGGAAAGGCGAGTCTGGACATGCCCGGGAAAGGCGAGACCGGGCGTGCCCGGGCGGCCTGGGCGAGCCCGGGAAAGGCGAGTCTGGGCATGCCCGGGAAAGGCGAGACTGGGCGTGCCCGGGCGGCCTGGGTGAGCCCGGGAAAGGCGAGTCCGGGCATGCCCGGGAAAGGCGCATCTGGGCATGTCCGGGCGGCCTGGGCGAGCCCGGTACAGTGATCGCTCCCTGGTTGCGTCTTCGGCAGGTGTAATGCGATTGTGTATGCTCAGCGGCAACTGCTACAAGATGATATATTTTAACTTCCAGTACGTTTGCAGTCACTACGTAGGGATTAGTGTTACGATTAGATTTACTATAATATTAACGTTACGTTATCATTATTATGAAAATGAACTGAATGAACTACTATCAAAAAACGAGGCGAATTCCTTCCGCATTATTAGTATAAGTGCCGAACACCGCTCATCATTGATCATGAACCATACACCGCTTCAATCCATCAACTTTCCATTCACGGCATTGGGATAAAGTGTTATGGTTATATTTACAATATTATTATTATTATTACGAAAACGATACACTATTTTATTAAGAAACCTGGCCTTAATTTGTCCGAAGCGGTCATAACGCCTAAGGCCTACAGTCCCTACACGTACCGTATTGTTGGAAGAGACGTAACGCCGATGCTTTTGATATTTCATGATCATTTTAACAATCGGTTTGTTTGTATTTCACACTGAATGGAAAACGTAAAGGGAGAGCATGGCGATTGTGATATATGACAGGTTCGACGATAGTGTAACGATTTTGAGAAGTGTGTAACGAATTTGAGAAGTGTAACGATTTTGAGAAGTGTGTAACGAATTTGAGAAGTGTAACGGTTTTTGAGAAGTGTAACAATTTTGGAGGCAGTGTAACGAATGTGAAAACGTTACAATGTGAACGTTACAAAAGGTACGGTAACACCCTGTTAATGTAAATAATGGTCGCAGTCGGCCTCCTAGTTAATTCCATGAAACTTACACGCAGGTCACGATATATCTTTTAAATAGTGTATTTCCTTATTCCATGTAGGCTAAATATGTGTTTCCCACTAGATTGACTTTGCATTGTATCAAACAAAATAAGCGTAGGCCCTTCCAATTTCCCCAAAACCTCCCTTCCAATTGCCTTCCGCATTTTGGGCGGTTTTCTTCAACCGCCATTGCCCATGTGCTTTGAGTCGGAGAAGAAAGGCGTGTCTCCACCTCGTCATAAGAGGGAAGGAGTGAACCAGCTCTAACAGCCAATCAGCACCGCGGTGAGCGACCCGGTAGGCGTGCCCTCGGAGCCGGCGGCTTGATTTCGCCCGAGGTGATAAAAGCGACTGTAAGGGACTGCTTTAGGAGATGACTTGAGAGAGGCCTTGAGAGATGACTTGGGAGAGGCCTTGGGAGATGACCCTGGGAGAGGAGCAAAGAGGCTGCACCAAGAGAAGCGGTGAGATGCGAAACGCTCCAAGCCAAAGAGGAGAGGTACTCGGCAAGGAAACCAGCTTTGGAGAGACGCGCTGAAAGGAGGGAGACGGCTCCACCCCAAGAAGAGGAGCAGGTGTGCCGAACCAGCGCGTGACGTCTACCGCAGCGGATACATGACGGAGGGTTTTCCGCCAAAACCGCGAGGAATTGCGAACTGCGGCCTCCCGACCTTGCCTCCCTCTCAAGCAATCCATCTCAAGCCCTACCTGCCTGCAATATCCCCTGTGTAAGTGTGAACGTCCTGTCCTACTCGTTGTCTTGGGGCTAAGTAAAAATGAATAGTGTAAGTTAACGATTCGCTGTGTTACTGCTTCTTCCATCCATTGCTTGTGTGTGTATAATAAAATCTGTTCTTCCTCCGTATTCTTCTTCTTCTTCTTTTTCATTCTCTTTCGGTCGCTTTAGAGATTTCCCGATTGAATATCTGTGGGGCGATCTGGTCAACGTCGGGTGGAATCGGGTTTTAATCGGGGAGTAACTGTTCGGACGCGGTTAAATACACCACCGCTCGGTCAATATAACATCTAAAACCCGCGTCTGTAACAATTGGTAGTCAGGAGTGGGGATTTGGAACCCTGGACCAAATTTTGGACACCAAATTGTACAAATTGTCTGTAACATTTGGTGTCGAGGAGTTGGATTCGGACCTGGGACTAAATTTGTTAGGCCCAAATTTTGGAACACCAATTGTACTATTAGAGTAACAATTGGTGTCGAGGAGGGAGATCGGACCCGAAATCGGACCCGAAGCGCGCTTAACGCGCTCAAAATTACAAGCTGCCGAAATTTATTTTGTTTTATAAAACCCGAATTTTGAGATCGCGCCATGGACAATCAAGGCGATCGGATGCCGGTGGGAGAGATAGACGGGGTAGAATCGACCCAGGACCCCAGGGAAGAAGTGGGGAAAATGGTGGAGGAGAGTAAAGAAGGTGTGGTTGCGGAGGTTTCAGACGCACAAAATGGCGCTCTCGCGCACGTGGTTGAGGGGGCCACGGTCGCGGAACCAATGAGCGCGGCCCAAATGCAAGCCTTCATGGCCCAATTCAAGGTGGAAATGCAGAAAAAAAACGACAGTATAGTACAAATGCAGGCGTCCCTCAACCTGCAGAGTGAGCGATTGGAGGGCCAAATGGGGGTAATGGGGAACCGGATGGATGCTCAGAGTGAGCAAATGAGGGCTGATAGTGAGCGATTGGGTGAGCGATTGGGAAACCAAATGGGGGTAATGAGGGACGAAGCGAGGGGTACCGGTGAGGAGTTAGACAAGAAATTTGGGAAGTTCGACAATAATTTTGAGGAGTTAGACAAGAAATTTGGGAAGTTCGACAATAATTTTGAGGAGTTAGACAAGAAATTTGGGAAGTTAGACAATAATTTTGAGGGGTTAGACAACGGGATAAAAGAGGTAAAGAATGGGTTAACGGGGGTGGAAAACAGAATGGCTGCCCAGGAGAATCAGTTAGAGGGGGTGAAAAATGGGTTAATGGGGTTAGAAAATAGGATGGAGGACAAATTGCGGGAAATAGGGGAACAATCTGCCAGGGAAATCAAACAAATGGGAGAGCAGATAGAGGAGGTGAAAATCGGGGTAGAAACCAAACTGGATGCTCAGAGGGATGAATTGGGACAGATGAGGGTGGCATCTACAAAAGAGATGGAGGAAATACGACGATGGGTAAGTGAGGAGGTTTCGGGGCTGCGCGAGGAGGTAAAGCGAGGTGAGAAGCGTATGGAGAAAGAGGTGAGAAATAATACGGCTAAGTTACAAGGGGGAATAGAAGATCTGACGGAGGAGGTGGAACAGCTGACAGAGGGACAAACGAAACTAGTGGAGCAGGTTCAAAAGAACACTGCGGTACTAGGAGGGTTAAAGGCAACACAAAAAGAAATTAAAAACGAATTAATAGCGACACAGAGGCAATGTCAGATGGTACGGGAGGAACTGACAATGAGGGTGGACGAGGTGACAGAGATAATGGAGACAAAGGACCGGCAGGTGAGGATGCACATAGAGACGGTCACGGTAGCCCTAGAGGACGAACTTGAGGAGACGCACCGAGAAATAAAAGAGGTTAAACAAAAACTAGAGGAAGTGGAAGAAGAGGTGAGTGAAATTAAGAAGGGACGGACAGAAACTAAGAGAGAAATCCAGGAGGAGGTAATGGAATATGTACAAGGTCTGTGTTCAAATCATGATGAGGTGCTCACTAACCAAATAAAAAGTTTGCAGGTGGCAGAGGAGGTGCGACGACGAAGTACGGAGGTGAGTGGCAATGTATATGATGTGAGGAAAGCTTCAGTCGGCTTGGGGATTGGTTTGGATCCGGGTGTTCGTGAAAGGCCGTTGGTGAAGTGTGTGACAGGTCAGGTGTGCGAAAAAAGAGGTGTGCGAGAATGTCCGACCATGGGGTGTGTGAGGAAAAAGTGCACGCCGAGGAGTGAGTGTGCCGTCAAGAGTGAGTTGGTCGAAGCGCGTGTGCGAGGGGGTACATGGAAGCGCGGTGTGGTGAGTGTTACGGAGGAAGTAACGAGAGAGTGTACACCTGTGGTGAGTGTTACGGAGGAAGTAACGAGAGAGTGTACACCTGTGGTGAGTGTTACAGAGGATGTAATGAGAGAGTGTACACCTGTGGTGAGTGTTACAGAGGATGTAACGAGGAAGTGTACGCCTGTGGTGAGTGTTACAGAGGATGTAACGGGAGGGTGTGCGCGAGAAAGGTGTGTAACGGACGGGTGCATGAGGAAAGAGTGTGCCGTCGAGAGTAAGGGTGAGTGCGCGGTCAAGAATGGAGGTGAGAGTAGTGAGAGTGAAACGGAGCGTGAGTTGGTTATGACAGGTGAGCGAGGATGTACACCTGGAATGGAAGGATGCACACCTGGAATGGTAGAGCGTGTGTGGGAAGGCACATTTGAGTTGGTGGTGAGGCATGTGGTTGGGTGTGCGAATGAGAGCACACCTGTGATTGTCACAGAGGAAGTGACCGAGGAGGGGGCGCGAAGAGGTGTGTTGGTGAGGTGTGCGACCAACGAATGTGTGCCAAAGTGTTCGGTGGTCGGGTGTGTGACCAAGTCGGCAAGCGGAATGAGTGTACCGAAGTGTGTAAGGAAAGGTACGAGGAGAATGGGAACAGCTGCATGTATGAGCAAGAAAGGGGTAGCGTATGCATGTAAGCGTCCAGGTGAAGCGTCGACGGTAACCGGTTTAGCGGTTAGGGCGACTTATAGCCGAATCGGGCCCTCGGTGCGCGTCGGGCAGCTTCGCGTGCCGCGAGGACCAGCGGGGATCCGAACCACGGCGGTTTCGAAAGAACCGCCGTACGCGATCCACGCTGTGCCTCGCTTGCAACGGCCGCGTCCGGGCTCCACTAGGCGGAGCGGGCAGCTGGATAGGAAGGGTCGTCATGGCGACCACCTTCTATTGAGACGTGCCGGCAGGTCGAGATCGGGACATTGGATGGCTCCACGCCGAGGTGGTGCGTGGGATCTCGGCCCGGGTAAGCCCCCGCCCCTGCCCCGAATTAGGGACGCATCCAGCCGCCGGCACAAAAGAATCCGCGTTCATTGCTCGGCTGTACGAAGCCGGGCTGTAGACGTGAATTGGCGCACCGAGAGGATGTAATAAGTAGACGGGTGATGAGGATAGTGTTTTGGCCCCGAAATTAGAAAAAAAAACAAAATTTGATGATGGTATGGGTAGAATTGGCAGTAAATGGAAAATTTTTGAATTGGTTGGAATTTGAACGAGCAAAATTTATAGTGAGAGACCCCCGATGTGGTGGGATGGCAAATCCACCATCCCTCACAGTGGGGCAAATGTGCTATAGTTTATGGGGTTGATGGCAGTGAAAACTAGCCAGGGAGGGCTTGGATAATTGTAGGGACCTAGCGAAGATGACATTAGGTAACGTTAAGTTTAGTTAGTGACTGATACCTGTAGTGGGGACGCAGGTAGATTAGTGTGGATTATAATGACGTGGGAGCGCAATAGCTTAAAGGGACGACTGGGAAGCGCAAGTTTCAGAGGGGAGTAGTTAGCTGAGATGATGCCGTGTGTGTGAGGATTGAACAGGTGAGAATGGAACAGGTGTGATTGCACAGGTGTGCAACTGAACAGGTGTGTGGAGCAGTGTATGAGGGAGTAGTGGTGATTGCGTGTTGTGTTGACCAAATGGTCCAGGAAGAAAGGAGGGTGCAGGTGGCACCAGGTGTGAGGGCACAGGTGTGCAACAACAGGTGTATGTGGCTGTGTGGAATAAATGGTAGTGTGGAATATCTGGAGTATTGGAATGGATGGTCGTGGAGTGAGAATGGTGGAAATTGTGGAGTGGAGTGGATGGTGCGAAGGTGTGAATGGGGGAAGAGTGGACCCCCATCACGGATACCCGGGGCGGGTAGTGTAAGTGTTAGGTAGAGGGTACAGGTAAATTGTGGTTGGATATTGGCATCTGTGGTGCGGGTGACAGAATGGTATTTGGATGGGTGCATTAGTGTTGTGGAAATGGCTGGGCGTGTAGCCTGTTAGTGTGTGTAGTTGTTTGGGCGCTCCACCACTGTGAGGATGTCGGCCAGGTGAGGCCGCAGGTGGGCTCTGGGAGCCGGTAGTAGTTGTTGTGGATGGGGCCCGAGGATCCGGAGGACGGACCCGGGTAGCCCAGTGCCAGAGGGCACCATGGGGTGACAGAGCCAGGAGAGGGGCTGTCCCCAGTTAGTTAGGTTAGGGTGAGGAGCTAGGTAAGCTCGGGTGGCAACTACAGTGGTGGAGGTGTGCAGGTGGGTAGACCTGTTGGGAGAGCTAGACGTCGCAGCCCAGAAATTGTGCGGGAGCACCGTGAGATGAATCGGGGGAGTGAGACCCCAAATTGAGAGGCACCACAGTTTGGGCAATGGGAATTGGTTTTTAGAACCCATAGTGTGAGTTGGCCAATGGATTGGCAGGGAGAGACCCCGGGTAGTGTAAAGTGTGTTAAAGTCATTTAGAAAATAGTTAGGATGAAGGATCTCCTCGCACCATCTGCATCCACTCACCTGAGGTGACAGGTACTCCACACCATGCCATGTTTTGATTATTTTTTTATGATGCAAATGTTTGGATTGTGAGACGCATCATGACGTGGGTGTGACATTGTGCGTAATTCCATCTCTCCCTCCTTATGAGGATTGATGATGAATTGGTGATGGCAAATTTTGAAGTAGAGGGATTGTGGTGACGAATTTGGTATAGGGGAAATATGGGGAAGACGTGACAGTAGTGACGAATTGGTAATGTGTAGATTTTGTACATATGGGGTAAGGGCAAGGGCAAGGGTAGGGTAGGTGACCGGGGGGTGACGTACGGTAGGGACGAGCTTTCTCACTTCGCCCTCTGTACGCATTTCACCTTGCATTGCCTTATTGACGTGTACCCTTGTGACCTTACCCCTCGCTCAATTGTCTTTCTTTTGTCTCCCACATGACCTGTGCGCCATTGGGTGCCGAGGGGAGCGTGCGTGAGGTGGCCATTGTGCGCCCGAGATTCCCAGAACCAGCATGCATTGCGTTGATGTACCACTGTATGGACCGCTGTTCTGCGGCCAAGTACCACTTGATGGTCCCCAGGTTCTGGGGCAGGGCACCTCTGTTGGAGACCGGCCATAGTGGCCAGGGAATCTTGCTTGCGGACCTCGGTAAGGTGGCACCTATGCCAAACAGGTGGACCACCCTTAGTTGGCCCCTGAGGCCCTAAATAAAAATGGACACAAGTTGTGCTTTTTATTATGTCCAAATAGGCCGCATGAAGCCAGAAGACGTCGGGAAGAACATCGGCCCAGCAGAGAAAGAGAAGACCACCACCAGTTGTTTTGTTGTGTTTATTATGAACCATGGTGACTGTGCACCGAGTGGTGTTTTTGGTGCTTTGTGGTGCTTTTGGTGCTTTTGGTGCTTTGTGGTGCTTTTTGGTGCTTTTGGGTGCTTTGGTGGTATTGGTACTGGTGCATCGATGCAATGCGTGCTGTCTCCTCCCTCCCAACAGGAATTTCTTTCTCTTGTTCCCTAAAAAGAAAAAAAAAAAACACAGGTCCTGGGTTGCGTTGTAAATAAGAAATCACGTCATTGTAAATAATGCTCCCCACCGTAAATGTATAGTTTGAGAATAATTCCGTAATTCGGTTAGCTGTGGGCTTGAGTCTGTTAGACAGGGTGCAATGCAATAGGGGGACATACTTATTTGTGTTTTAAAATTGTCACACTCAGGGTCAGGTTAATTGTAGAGGGAATTACACCTACGTGTCACACTAAGTTAAAGTTTAATAGGCCCGAGCACGGGCCTGAAGAAAGGAGGGTGCAGTGTAACGATTTTGAGAAGTGTGTAACGAATTTGAGAAGTGTAACGATTTTGAGAAGTGTGTAACGAATTTGAGAAGTGTAACGGTTTTTGAGAAGTGTAACAATTTTGGAGGCAGTGTAACGAATGTGAAAACGTTACAATGTGAATGTTACAAAAGGTACGGTAACACCCTGTTAATGTAAATAATGGTCGCAGTTGGCCTCCTAGTTAATTCCATGAAACTTACACGCAGGTCACGATATATCTTTTAAATAGTGTATTTCCTTATTCCATGTAGGCTAAATATGTGTTTCCCACTAGATTGACTTTGCATTGTATCAAACAAAATAAGCGTAGGCCCTTCCAATTTCCCCAAAACCTCCCTTCCAATTGCCTTCCGCATTTTGGGCGGTTTTCTTCAACCGCCATTGCCCATGTGCTTTGAGTCGGAGAAGAAAGGCGTGTCTCCACCTCGTCATAAGAGGGAAGGAGTGAACCAGCTCTAACAGCCAATCAGCACCGCGGTGAGCGACCCGGTAGGCGTGCCCTCGGAGCCGGCGGCTTGATTTCGCCCGAGGTGATAAAAGCGACTGTAAGGGACTGCTTTAGGAGATGACTTGAGAGAGGCCTTGAGAGATGACTTGGGAGAGGCCTTGGGAGATGACCCTGGGAGAGGAGCAAAGAGGCTGCACCAAGAGAAGCGGTGAGATGCGAAACGCTCCAAGCCAAAGAGGAGAGGTACTCGGCAAGGAAACCAGCTTTGGAGAGACGCGCTGAAAGGAGGGAGACGGCTCTACCCCAAGAAGAGGAGCAGGTGTGCCGAACCAGCGCGTGACGTCTACCGCAGCGGATACACGACGGAGGGTTTCCCGCCAAAACCGCGAGGAATTGCGAACTGCGGCCTCCCGACCTTGCCTCCCTCTCAAGCAATCCATCTCAAGCCCTACCTGCCTGCAATATCCCCTGTGTAAGTGTGAACGTCCTGTCCTACTCGTTGTCTTGGGGCTAAGTAAAAATGAATAGTGTAAGTTAACGATTCGCTGTGTTACTGCTTCTTCCATCCATTGCTTGTGTGTGTATAATAAAATCTGTTCTTCCTCCGTATTCTTCTTCTTCTTCTTTTTCATTCTCTTTCGGTCGCTTTAGAGATTTCCCGATTGAATATCTGTGGGGCGATCTGGTCAACGTCGGGTGGAATCGGGTTTTAATCGGGGAGTAACTGTTCGGACGCGGTTAAATACACCACCGCTCGGTCAATATAACATCTAAAACCCGCGTCTGTAACAATATGTTCAGCATGAACGGCATATAAATCAAAATAGCGGTGCGTGGAGAGTCAACCGCCGTGCCGCTGTAATGACATCAGACGTAATCACATCACCCTGTCATGTGACCCGATCCTCAGCTCTGATTGGTATACGTTTGAGGGGACATACATACATACGGATGGAAAAACACTGTTCTAGACAGCTTAGCCCTATGGGCTACACCGTAAAAACAAGACCGAATGTCTAACAGCGGTGTAGCCGGGCTTGTGTGATACCTTAGTTGAAGAGGATAGTATGACCTGGGTGAGCATACCTGTTAACAAATAATGTGAGTATTAAATTATTTTTGCATCGAGACACTGGTTTATTCTACGTTTCGAGTCAACAATGAACCAACCATACACCGCTTCAATTTAGAAACTTTGCAATAACGACATCGGGGTTGCAGTGTTACAATTATATTTACTATATTATTAGTATTAACACTATTATTATAATTATTACGAAAACAATACTGCTATTATATTAATAATAATAATAATAATATAATAATAATAATAAAATATCATCGGTTTATTCCAAAAAGACTTTCGCAGCCATAGGCTGAATTACAGTCAATTTACAAATACTGCATTTTGATTACAATAATAAGTTACAATAACAATATAAGATGCACCAAGATGCAAGTTATAAAATGCATAAACCAATATAAACCTATTTCAACACAAAAAGGCCAGAAGGAAAATATGAAAGGCAATATAAAGTATTGCAATTTAAAATATCAAAATAATGAAGTCGATCAAAACAATCAATTGTGGTAGAGTAAACCCAGAGTGGTGCATAACCAAGACACCATGAAGTGAAGTGCTAAAAAAATTAATAAATAAAGCCGTACCAAGCCTCCCCATGAAGTTTAACCAGACCGAAGAAGCCATGGAGGTTGCGACATTAAACGTCTCCCCGACCTCCACCTCCATCCCACAACTCCGGCGATATCCACAGCGTTTGCGCAGAAAAACACGGAGAAGTCCCTTACACACGCAGCAGGGAACAAACATACCAAGCAGTGTGTTAGTCTTGGACGATGGTAAAGAGGAATCCATAAATAAACAGATAATCCGAAGTTAAAAGTGTTGGTAGTGGAGACGGTAAAGTGTAAATAAATAAATAACGGTTCCAAACGCAAACTGTAAAAAAAAAAACTGCCAAATTTGAGAAATTGATTCGTGTATCCCATGACTTTTGGCCATCATCCCAAAATAATTTGACGTGTCATGCACAGATATTATTGCATACATTTTCGAATTTGAAAGAAATGTGACGACTCATTTTCAAGTAGAGGCTCAGCAGTGACAGTGACGGACACGCGGACGGACGGACACAGGACCCAAAATGTGAGTCCCCATCCGGGCGTCTGAAGGAAAAAAAATCTTAATATACGGTAATATTGTGTAAATCAAGGATGTGGTCAAATAGATGATGCAGGTTCATGATAAATTAAGGTGGACATTGAGAAATGGTGTGTGAAATTAAATAGTCACCTCAAAGTGAGCATTTGTGGAAAATAAAAGCCCTTTTGCTAATATGCTATCCATTGTTCCCAAGTGTCAGGGTACGGCCATCCGTCTCCACCACCCTCCGCGAGCCTTTGGAATGGAGCGCTAAATCTTCTTGAGGTTGGACACGCGCAGAAAATGGAGCTCCTTTGGGAATTAAAGAACACATGAATGAGTATACCTTCTCCCTGCTGAAGGAAACAATATCTGAACTTAAACTGGTGTCGCTTTTTCCTGCTCATCCTATTCTTTTCAAGCAGTGAAGCCGTTTCAATACTTGTTTTTGTCCTTCCTTCATTCCTTCCATGCGTCCGTGAAAAATGAAGAAAGTGAACCTTTCTAACCACCGTGATTAATAAAGGGTTCTAAAGGGTAATTCTGGAGCTAATTTTAAAGGGTAATTCTGGAGGGTAATTTTAAAGGGTAATTCTGGAGGGTAATTCTCAAGGGTAATTCTAAAGTGTAATTCCAAAGGGTAATTTTAAATGGTAATTCTGGAGGGTAATTTTAAAGGGTAATTCTGGAGGGTAATTTTAAAGGGTAATTCTGGAGGGTAATTTTAAAGGGTAATTCTGGAGGGTAATTTTAAAGGGTAATTCTGGAGGGTAATTTTAAAGGGTAATTCTGGAGGGGTTTTTTTTTTTTTTTGTATACAAGATCGAGGCTCGTGAAAGAGCTAACATTAATCACACAAAAAGACAAACCGACACACAAAACACAAAAAACAAGGGGAGCGGCAGACAAGATGGGGAGAGAGGGGGAAGGACACAAAAGAGAGGGGGAAGAGAGGGAAGGACACAAACACAACATTTGAGAGCAGGGACATCGGGAGGACTTGGGGGGAGGTGGGAGAGCAATAAAACATATGAACACTGCAAGGACTCTGGGGTGAAATACCGGGGGTAGAAAAGATCAAGGTTTTCGATGGGGGAAGATAAGAGATGGTGGTGAACAGCTGTTTTAAATACCTGGAGGGAGGAGTGGGATTGAAGGGAGTGGGGGAGTTTGTTCCAGAGGCGGGAGAAAAGGGGAATGAAAGAGTGAAGGTGAGCAGAGAGCCTAGACTTTGGCAGTTTAACCATAAGAGGGTTGCAGGCAGATCTTGTGCGACCTGAAGGAATATTGGGGGGACAGAGCACAGAGAGAGCTGGGGGAGCAAGGCTGGAGAGGAGTCGGTAGAAGACAGAAAGACCACCAACCTGCCTGCGGTGAGTGAGTGAAAGGCCCTCGGAGTTGACTACTTCGCAGGAGATTCCAATGATTCTGAAAGCTTTGGCCTCAACAGCGTGAAGCCGAGCAAGGTGTGAGGCAGGAGCACCAGCCCAGAGGGGGGAACAGTATTCCATTGAGCTGCGGATGAAAGCCTTGTATGTGGTGAGGAGCTCAGGTGTGCCAAGGAAGGACTTCGCACGACGGAGGATGCCTAGTCGGCGACTGGCTTTGGAGGCCAGCTTGGAAATGTGGTTTTCCCAAGAAAGATCATGACAGTTGGTTAGACCCAAAAGCTTGAGCGACAGAACTTCTTGGAGAGGATTGTTGAGAAAGTAGATGGGAGGGTTGTCCAGTCGGTCCTTTCGGAGAGACATTGTAAGAGTGTGAGATTTGTCAGGATTGAAAGACATGTTCCACTTGTTTGACCAGTCTTTGATTTTGTCCAGGTCTGCAGAGAGTGAGGAGGCTGCAGACTGCCGATCTGAGGGATGAGGAATGGAGCGACAGAGAGTAGAGTCGTCAGCAAAGAGATAGAGAGGATTTTCAAGAGAGTCAGAGAGATCATTGATGAAGACCAGAAAAAGCACAGGGCCCAGAACACTACCTTGGGGAACTCCAGCCTGAACAGGAAGAGGAGATGAGAGAAACCCATTCAGGGCCACACGTTGACTACGACCAGAGAGGAAGTCCGCCAGCCATGCATGGAGATTTCCATGGATACCAAAGGAGGAGAGTTTGGTGAGCAGAGCAGGGTGCCAGACCGTATCGAAGGCACGTGAAATGTCAAGGGAGACAGCTCTAATTTCCTGTTTGGCGTTGAGGACCTCCATCCATTGTTGAGAAAGCAGAAGCAGCATGTCCAGAGTAGAGTGACCAGGTCTGAAACCAAATTGATGATCAGAGATCAAGCCATTGGAGAAGAGGAAAGATTTAATATCTGAAGCAATGATGGATTCCATGACTTTGCTGATAATTGGGAGAAGGCTGATTGGTCTGTAGTTGCTGGGATCTGTTTTTGCAACTTTTTTGTGCAAAGCGGTGATGTTGGCTGATTTCCAAGCAGATGGCAGATGACCTTGAGCAAAAGAGAGGGTGAAGAGAAAAGAAAGAGGGAGTGAAAGAGCAGAAGAACAGGATTTTAGGACCCGTGGGCTGATGCCGTCAGGTCCAGTTGCAGAATCAGAGTCGAGGGTTGACAGAAACTTTTCCACCTTGTCAGGAGGAAAGGACACAGAGTCCAGGAGCAGCTGGGTACGACTGGGTACGGTGGGTACAGAGAGGGATGGGTTTGGGACACAAGATTTAGAGGCAAACACAGAGTTGAGGCATTCAGCTTTTTCATGTGCGGAGTCAGCCGTTAAGCCGTTTGAGGTGAGGGAGGTGAGGGAGGGGATGGAGGGGGAACATACACCAGAAACAGATTTGACCAGACGCCACCAGGATTTGGAAGAGGGAGACAGATAAGAGAGTTCGGTCTTGAGAACAGTGAGATATTGTTTCCTGGCTCTCCTGAGGGTGGACACACACTTGTTTCGGGCTTTGTGAAAGGAAATGAGATTTCCTTCCGTTGGATTTGCTTTCCAGGAGACGAAAGCAAGTTGTTTCAGGGCAACAGCCTCACCACAAGATTCCATGTACCATGGACGGGAGGAAGGGTATGACAACTGAAGACGAGATGGGATAAATCTGTGCATGAGAGAGAGCAATTTACTTTGAAAGAATTCCCAGGATGAGTTGATGTCAGAGGCAGTAGAGATGGGAGACCAGTCCAGATGATTGATGGCTGCTTGAAGACCGTGCCAGTTGGCCTGAGTGAAATGCCAGACTCGCCGACGCTGAGGAGGCTCTCTGAGAATGGTCAGAGAGATGTCCACTTTGACAAGCACATGATCAGATGAGCCGATTGGAGCAGAAGAAGAGCAGCAGACATTTTCAGGGAAGTTTGTCATAACCAAATCCAGAAGAGAAGATGCTCCGTTGACTGAGATCCGGGTCGGGAAATTGACAGATTGTGTCAGTCCCAGTGAGTCGCAGAAGTCCTTTGCTGAAGAGCCATGGCTGGTGAGAGAGGTACCCACACCCAGCCAACTGGCATGGTGACAATTGAAATCACCACATATGAGGAAGAGAGAGTTGGGATGGGTAGATAGAAGTTGGTCCATATTATCAGACAGTGAGATGTAGATGGAGTCAACGCTGTTTGGTGGACGGTACAACACACATATGAACAAAAGGTGGGAGCGAAGGGGAAGCCGTAGCCAAAGGTATTCCTGGGGGTGAGGTGGAGAGAGGGCAGTGGAGGGCGAGTGAGGAAGAGAGTTTTTTATAAAGATAGCAACCCCACCTCCAGGACGAGGCTCAGGTCTATCATACCGGAGGAGGGAGTAACCTGGGAGAGATACCAAGGCATCAGAGACATCATGAAGGAGGAAAGTTTCTGTTAAGCAGATCACATCTGGTTTGTCAGAAGCAACCTGTATGGAGAGGTCAGTCAAGTTTGAGCGAAGGCCCCGGATGTTTGAGGTCCATACCGTTAATGAAGAGGAAGGGGGAGCATCGGGTCCAGAACAGGGGGGGGGAGGGGTAGGGTAGGATGTGGAAGAGGAGGAAGAGGTAAGGAGAGCTGTTGAAGGTGTGTCAGAGATTTCAGAGATTTCAGAATAGCTTGGAGAAAGGGAAGAATGGGGCGGACAAAAGGTTTGATGGAGATTGGGTGAGGCACAGTGAGGTGTTATTTGAGGAGGGGGAAGAGCGAGGCAGAAGGTTTGGGGAGATGAAGGTGAAAGTTGGAAGGGGGAAGAAGCAGGGAGGATGCTTTGAGGAGGAGGGGTGAGAGGGGAGTCTAGGAGGGGAGGAGCGAGGGAGAGTCTCGGAGGGGAGGGGTGTGGGGGGAGTTTAGGAGGGAGGGGAGGGAAGGGGCAAGGGGGGAGATTTGAAAGGGATGGGTGATGGGGAGGATTTGGAGGGGAGGGGTGAGATTGGATTTTGAAAAGTGTACGATTCATGGGAAACGAACATTTTTTGCAAAATGAGTTTGAGACCTTCGAGTCAAAAATACGTTTGAGGACACTGGAGGAGGGGTGGAGTTCTGGATAGTTTAGGGAATGTAGAAAGGAGGAACTGTAAGAGATGGTATTAAAGCGCGGCGTTACGCGCGCTGCTTGTGAGCAAGGAGGAAGCGGACAAGCGGTAACATATAAACGCCTTTATTCAAGACTACACTGTAACACTGTACCGCTCCGGGCTGGGCGCCCGGTGTCTCTCATGAGGCCACGCCTACCCCTCGGACGTGGCCACCGCCCACTTGTTGCGTGGAATGATGTCACCACGCCAGTGGGCTTTTGTGTCCGCCACACGCGCCCCCCCAGAATTCCCGCGCACCTGGAGGGCCAGTTTGCGGGGCAGACGAATGACCCGGCCGAAGCGCCCCCTGGCGATCGGCGGCGTCCGGGGTGCAGGGATGCCAGGTGGGATGCCCCTGGCTGCTCCTGGGATGGGTGCAGGACCGGGGGGCGGCGTGGCGGCGGGGCTGGGCGGTGCCGGGGGTCCGCCCGCAGGAGGGCGGCCCCGACGTGGGGGTCGGGCCACTGGCGGTGGATGGTCCACATCGAGGTGGGCCGGCTTGAGGCGGTCTACCGAAACGCGGTCAGGAGTACCGCCGATGTCCAGGGTGAAGTGCTTCGCCCCGGTCTCCAGCACGCGGAAAGGCCCGTCGTACGGGGGCCGCAGTGGTGTCCGATGGGCATCGTGGCGGACGAAGACGTACTCCGCCGTGCGAAGCTCCGGGGCGACGTGCGTCGGTGGGTGCCCGTGGCATGCCGTTGGCACCGGGGCGAACCTCTGGGCGGTCTCTTGCAGAGCGGAGCGCTGCTGTGCCGCGGACCATGGTGCCGTGGAGTCGGGGAGGAACTCGCCCGGCACCCGCAGCGGTTGCCCGAAGACCAACTCCGCCGCGGATGCGCGCAGGTCCTCCTTGGGCGCCGTCCGGAGGCCCAGCAGGACCCAGGGGAGCCTGTCGACCCAGCCGCCGTCGCGGAGGGTGGCCCGGAGCGCGGCCTTCAATGAGCGGTGAAATCGCTCACACAGGCCGTTAGCCTGGGGGTGGTAGGCCGTGGTTCGGTGCAGCCGGACCCCGAGCCCCTGCGCAACCGCCCCCCAGAGCTCCGAGGTGAACTGGGGGCCGCGGTCGGATGAGATGTCTGAGGGGGCGCCGAACCGGGCGACCCAGGTGGCGATGAAAGCCTGCGCGACATCGGCCGCCGTTGTCGACGCCAAGGGCACGGCCTCCGGCCACCAGGTGGTGCGGTCCACCATGGTGAGGACGTGGGTGAAACCCCGCGAGGGGGGCAGAGGTCCCACCAGGTCCACGTGGACGTGGTCAAACCGGCGTTCCGGCACCGTGAACGGGGCCAACGGGGCCTGGGTGTGCCGGTGCACCTTGGCGCGCTGGCACGCGAGGCATGTCCTGGCCCAGCCGCGGACGGCCTTCCGGAGGCCATGCCAGACGAACTTGTCGGCGATCAGCCTTTGGGAGGCCCTCGCGCCCGGGTGGGACAGGCCGTGGATGGCGTCAAACACCTGGCGCTGCCAGCCCGCGGGCACAATGGGGCGAGGACGCCCGAGGGAGACGTCGCACAAGAGGGCCGCGCCCGCGCCGTCGAACGGCACCTCGGTGACGCGGAGGCCCGTGACGGCGGTCCGCAAGGCCTGGACGTCGGGGTCAGCGGCCTGGTCCGCTGCCATCCGGGCATAGTCGATGCCGAGGTGGACTGCGTGGGCGACGGCCCGGGAAAGGCAATCCGCCACCGGGTTGTCCTTCCCCGCGACGTGCTGGATGTCCGTCGTGTACTCGGACACGGCCGAGAGGTGACGCTGCTGCCGGGCCGACCACGGCTCGGTGACCTTGCCCATCGCGAAGATCAGCGGCTTGTGGTCGACGAAGGCAGTGAACGCCCGGCCCTCGAGCAGATGGCGGAAGTGCCTGACCGCCAAGTGAAGTCCGAGCAACTCGCGGTCGAAGGTACTGTAACGGCGTTCGGGCGGGCGAAGCTGCCGGCTAAAGAACGCCAGCGGTTGCCAAGCTCCACGCACCCATTGCTCGTGCACCGCGCCCACCGCGTAGTCCGAGGCATCGGTGGTGAGGGCGATCGGTGCATCGGGCGCCGGGTGCGCGAGCATGGTGGCGTTAGCCAAGGCGAGCTTCGCGCCCGTGAACGCCGTGTGCATCTGCTCGGTCCAGGTAACGTCGCCTTTGCCCGGCTTACCTCGGAGAGCTTCGTGCAGGGGGCGCAGGAGCTGGGCGATACGGGGCAGGAACCGATGGTAAAAGTTCACCATGCCCAGGAACTCCTGCAGCCCTCTGATCGTGCGGGGGCGCGGAAACCCCTTCACCGCCTCCACCTTGGCCGGCAGGGGGACGGCTCCGTGCCTGGTGACACGGTGCCCCAGAAAATCGATTGTGGCGGCGCCGAACCGGCACTTTGCGGGGTTCACAATCAGGCCATGCTGGCCCAGGCGTTCGAAGAGCGTGCGGAGGTGGCGTAGGTGCTCTTCGCGGGATGTGCTGGCGACGAGGATATCGTCCAGGTAGACGTAGACAAAATCCAAGTCGCGCAGGACGCTGTCCATCAGTCGCTGGAACGCCTGAGCCGCATTCTTCAGACCGAAGGGCATGCGCAGGAACTCGAAGAGTCCGAATGGCGTGATGACCGCCGTCTTCGGGACGTCCTCCGGCCTGACGGGGACCTGATGGTAGCCGCGTATGAGGTCCACCTTCGAGAAGAAGGACCTGCCCGCCAAACGGGCGGAAAAGTCCTGAATGTGGGGGACGGGGTAGCGGTCGGGAGTCGTGGCGTCATTGAGACGGCGATAGTCCCCGCACGGTCGCCATCCCCCGCCGGGCTTCGGCACGATGTGCAGCGGCGACGCCCAAGCGCTCTCTGAGCGCCGAACGATGCCGAGTCGCTCCAGGGTAGCGAACTCCGCTTTTGCCACCGCCAGCTTCGTCGGCTCGAGGCGGCGTGCCCGGGCGTAGACCGGTGGCCCGACGGTGGGGATGTGATGGGCCACCCCGTGCTTGACGGCCCCCGCCGAGAAGGTGGGCCGCGTGAGGGCCGGGAAACCGGCGAGGAGGCGGGTGAATGCGTCCGCTGCCGGAAGCGTACAGACCAACGTGGCCGGAACCGAATCGTTCGGCAAGCCGCTCGTTGAGCTGGGCAACGCACATGCGAGCGAGCTGAACGTCTCGGCCTGGACAAGCCGTCTGCGCTTGACGTCGACCAGGAGCCCATTAGCGCACAGGAAGTCCGCGCCAAGCAGTGCCATGGGCACGTCGGCGGTGACGAACGTCCATCGGAAAACCTGCCCTCCAAACCGCAGAGAGAGGCAGCGTTTTCCGTACGTACGGATGGGCGTCCCGTTCGCGGCAAGCAGCGCGGGGCCCCCACCCGCGGCGTGCTTGTCTGACATGCCGGCGGGAATGACACTCACCTGTGCTCCCGTGTCGCACAGGTAACGGCGCCCGGAGAAGGTGTCCGTTATGAACAGCAGGCTGCTCGAACGGCCGGCGCTCATCGCCACAATTGAGCGCCGGCCCGGGCGTTTCCCGACCCGTTGAAGGAGCACGGCGGATGACACCGCCGAGCTTCGTGGCCGAACTTGGCGTGGAACCAGCACCAGGTGGTGGAGCTGGAGGAGCGCGGCTGGCTCCGCCAGGCCGGTGGAGTCGACGGGTTTCCCCGCCGTGGCGGTTTTCGCCGCGGCGGTGGGCGGGGCGTGGCGGCGTTCACGAGGTGCGTATCAGCATGCTGCTGAACCACAGCGTGCTGTCGAAGATGATGCTGTGGAACATCAGCGTGCTGTAGAAGATGATGCTGTGGAACAGCAGCGTCGAAGGCCGTGACGGCCACGCCAACGCTCGCCCGCGTGTCCGAAGCGGCGAAGTACTTGTCCGCCTCGGCCGCCAATGCTCGGGGTTCCGTTAGCCCGGTCCCGGCCAACGCGAGGCGAACCTGCGCTGGAAGTTGGCGACGGAAAAGCGCCCGGAATAGCGAACCGGGGGCTTCGTCGCCCAACAGTGACAGCATATGGTCCATTCGGACCGACGGGCGCGTCTCACCGAGCTCGGGGAGATCCAGGAGGCGGTCGGCCCGTGCGTCGTCCGTGAGTCTGAACGTGGCTAGGAGTAGCCGCTTGAGTGCCTCGTACTTGTGGCCGTCCGGTGGGTGGCGAAGGACGGACACAACTCGAGCGGCCGTGCCGGGCCCGAGGGAGGCGACGACGTGGCAGTAGCGCGTGTCATCGCCGGTGAGGTGCCGAAGCTGAAATTGGGCTTCGGCCTGGACGAACCAGACTTCGGCCTGAGCCTCCCAAAATTCCGGAAGTTTGACGAAGGCGGCCATGGCGATGGCGTCGCGTGTGGAAGGATCGCTCCGGCAGATCCAACGTCGAGGGTCACCAATAAAGCGCGGCGTTACGCGCGCTGCTTGTGAGCAAGGAGGAAGCGGACAAGCGGTAACATATAAACGCCTTTATTCAAGACTACACTGTAACACTGTACCGCTCCGGGCTGGGCGCCCGGTGTCTCTCATGAGGCCACGCCTACCCCTCGGACGTGGCCACCGCCCACTTGGTGCGTGGAATGATGTCACCACGCCAGTGGGCTTTTGTGTCCGCCACAGTATTATATATATTTTTTGGAATGAATAGATTTGGTGAGCAAGACGAAAGCATCCTTTTGTAGGAAAAGAAGAAAAGGGTGTTATAATATATGAGAGAAAATAGTTGTTCAGGGGAGAGATTATACATTTCTAACCGCGTGATCGCGAACGAAGAACGAATGAACAAAAAGAACAACAAATAAACGAATAAGACCTGGGAAGGAAATATTTTTTTGGGGTTTTTTTTTTTTTTTTTTGAGAGTAGAGATATTAAACAAGGAGGTACGGGGTGAACGACTGGTACGAAACAGAGAACGAAAATAAATGCAGCGCATTAGATGAATCGCTGAGAGAAAAACAAAACCACAAGGTCGGAGACGGTACGGTAGTTTAAGCCTACGAGTACTAGGCCGCAGAATACTCGATACCATTAACCGACGATAAGGGTAATTTTAAAGGGTAATTCTGGAGGGTAATTTTAAAGGGTAATTCTGGAGGGTTCTAAGAGTAATTCTGGATGGTTCTAAATGGTAATTCTGGAGGGTTCTAAGGGGTAATTCTAAAGTGTTCTAAAGGGTTATTCTGGGTGGTTCTAAAGGGTAATTCGGTATTGGTTCTAAGGAGAAATTCTAAAGAGTTCTAAAGGGTAATTCTGCATGGTTCAAAGAGGGAATTCTAAAGAGTTCCAAAGGGTAATTCTGGAAGGTTCTAAAAGGTAATTCTAAAACATTCTAAAGGGTAATTCTGAAAGGTTTTAAAGGGTAATTCTAAAGGGGTCTAAGAGGTCATTCTGGAAGGTTCCAATGGGTAATTTTAAAGGTTAACTAAAAGGGTTCTAAAAAGTAATTCTAAAGTGTTTCGTTCGTTTCTAGGCTTTGTCTATTTCATGTTAAAAATGCCAAACTGAACCACTTCCTTCAGACATGGGTGTGATTTTTCTGAATTTCAGAAAAAGAACGAGATCTCAAATACACGCATCTATACTATAAGAGAGATATATGTTTGTCTGTCTGTGTGTGCCACTATTTATCTCAGAGATGGCTGAAAGGATCTTCGTCAAACTTTCAGAGGTTCAACAATGAGTGCCTGGGAATTTTCACAAAAAAATAGAAAATTTTGAAAAATAAATGTTGGATCTTTTGGGATTAAAAAAAAATTGCTCTATTGTGCCTAAGGCGTTGTAGCTGCATGACGGGTAATATTAAATGATGCCGGACCACATTCCTTCGTGGTTGTTGGCAAGTGTTTTATGTCTCCCCCACCCCCCAAAAAAATAGATTTGTTAAAAATTCCAACAAGATGGTAACAGCACCGGGCATTGCCTGGCACCCCTGCTAGTATTATATAAACGGATAAATACACATACAGTATATCGAAAACGATACTTTCTTGTCATTCTGCACTGCCTTTTGGGTAACAGCTGACTGATGACATTCAATCATTCCATCACATACCAACACCATCTGTTAGGTATTAGTAACACTCGACATCACCCCTCTCTTTGCTGTTTAATTAATCTTTAAGAAATATTCATATCTGTATACATTTTATGGACACATCCTGTCGTTTTATTAAATCTTGGTCTTTAAAGACCCATGTAACCCCACGGAAGTCATCGGGTATTTCAGGAGATGTGTGGTTGGTGCGCATGCGCGTTCCGTTCAGCATCATGTCACTTTTAAGTATCATGGAGCGCCTTTTTACCTCCGCCACCGAAGGTGGACTGAGGTTGTTTTCACTCCTGTCTGTCTGTTTGTCGGTGAGCAGGATATCTCAAAACGTTATGGACGGGTTTGGACAAAACGCGGTGGTTGAGTTGTGTTTGTGACTAGATTACTAGAACAAGCCGATTCGATTTTGGTGAAGGTAATGATGCATATTTGGCATATCAGTGGGCTACAAAACATAAACTATTCATCCTGGCGGATGTATGCGCCAACTGAGTGCCGTTCTAGTTTCGTTTATTGATCATGCCCAACTGCAACTCCACCTCCAAAGACACATGACAGCCCGCTTGGAGTTTGCAAAAAAGCACCTAAAGGACTCTCAGACTGTGAAACAAGATTCTGTGGGCTTTCATGTGTCTTTCATTGAGGAGAGGCTTCCGTCTGGCCACTCTGCCATAAAGCCCAGATCGGTGGAGTGTTGCAGTGATGGTTGTCCTTCTGGAAGTTTCTCCCATCTCCAGACAGGATCTCTAGAGCTCAACCAGAGTGACCATCGGGTTCTTGATCACCTCTCTTACCAAGGCCCTTCTCCCCCGATTGCTCAGTTCGGCCGGGCGGCCAGCTCAAGGAAGAGTCCTTGTTGTTCCAAACTTCTTCCATTTAAGAATTATGGAGGCCAATGTGCTCTTGGGAACTTTCAATGCAGCACAAATTTTTTTGTAGGCTTCCCCAGATCTGTCTCTCGACACAATCCTGTCTCTGAGCTCTGTAGGCAGTTCCTTTGACCTCATGGCTTGGTTTTTGCTCTGATATGCAATGTCAGTTGTGAGGCCTTATATAGTCAGGTGTGTGCCTTTCCAAATCATGTCCAATCAATTGAATTTACCACAGGTGGACTCAAATTAAGGTGCAGAAACATCTCAAAGATGATCAAGAGAAATGGGAGGCACCTGAGCTAAATTTAAAGTGCCATAGCAAAGGGTATGAATACTTATGTCAATGTGATATTTCAGTTTTTTCTTTTTAATACATTTGCAAAACTTTCGAAAATACTGTTTTCTCTTTGTCATTATGGGGTATTGAGTGTAGATTGAAGAGGGAAAAAATGAATTTAAACGGTTTCAGCATAAGGCTGTTGTTGGCTTAGTGGTTAGGGTGCCAGCTTGGGATCCTAGGATCCTGGGTTCAAATCCCGGTCGATCACTGACTTAACACCAGGGAAGGGTTGACTCAGCCGGTTCATCCTTCCGAGGTCAGCAAATAGAGTACCAGTTCACTGGTAATTCCCTGTGTGTCGCAAGAGGTGACCAACAGGGTTGGCGGCAGGAAGGGCATCCGGCCGTAAAACATTGCTTCAAAAAGGGGACCAGGGTGCCCGAAAACGGCCAAGCCCTGCTCTGCAGGGAAAAATGGCCTCTAAAGGTGGTTGTTTTTGTTGTTGCTGCAACGTAACAAAATGTGAAAAAAGTGAAGGGGTCTGAATACTTTCTGAATGCACTATACATATACAGACTTGGCATTTAATATGGAATATTTTTTTTGTGGGGGTGAACTTACTTTTCAAGATGTCTTAGAACCAAAAGTTCATTGGAATTATGTTGAAATTATTCTAGATTTTGTTAATGTGACCTTTAAAAGAAACAAAAACCACATTTGACATTTCGAAACAAATAAATTGATCCTTGAAAGTGATGTAAACTGATATCGAACTCAATTCATGGACAGTACTGTGTTAAACTTCTGTACGTTATCCAGAAGTAAGTATCTCTTTATTTTGCACATTAGCCAAAAAAATTTAAACAAAAACAAAAGTTAAATTACGACTGGGATTACGGACAGTAAAATTACAGTTCAATACTTTGTGTAACCCCCACGAGCATTCAGGAGAGCACGTACACGTTGAGGCATGCTGTTCACGAGATTTGCCAAGGTTTGGACAGGAATCGCTTGCCATGCAGTGACAATAGCCTGCTGCAATTCACGCACAGAGGTCGGCTGCTGGTCCAAGTGGTCAATTTGACGCGTTAATTCTGCCCACAAGTTCTCTATCGGATTCATATCCAGGGACATGGCAGGCCACTCCATATGCTCTACACCACGGTCAGAAAGAAAGTGTTGGATCATGCGAGCACGATGAGGCTGTGCATTGTCATCTTGGAAGACAAAGTTTCCTCGAAAGGCTGCACGAGCAAATGGAAGCAATGTTTCTTCCAGAATGGCCCTGTACTTGAACTGGTTCAGGTTTCCATTCAGAACAACCAGGTCAGTTTTGCCCCCTGCATGAAAAGCAGCCCAAACGGTCACCCCACCACCTCCAGCTTGGACTCTTGGCACTATACAATCTTTGTTGTAGGCTTCATGCACTTGTCTGCGCACTCGGACACGGCCATCTTGACGACAGACCAGAAATCTAGACTCGTCACTGAAGATCACGTGATTCCAGTGTCCTGGCTGCCATTGACGGTGCTCTCTGGCCAACTGCAATCGGCGCTGGTGGTGTTGTCTGGTCAGGCCTGGCTTTCTCAGGGGACGCCTGGCACGATAGCCTGCTTGAACCAGTCGTTGGTTGACTAGACTTCTGGATACAGGCACATTTGTCAGTTGCTGCCACTCTGCCCTAAGCCGATTAGCTGACTTGGTACGGCCATTGCGGACTAACCGGTGCAGCTGGCGATCATCCCTCCTTGTGGTTCTGCGGGGACGTCCTGGCCTCAGTATTGGAGTAGGGACACCCCTCTGAGCATTTCGTTTCAGGATTTTTGACACCTGACCTTGAGTGATGCCATACTGCCGAGCAATAGCACGCTGTTTCATGCCGTAATTTCGTAAAGCCTCCACTCCATGACAAACAGCATTGTCGAGTTGACGGACCATCTCCAAAGGAAGCGGCAATAACTTTTGGAGACGTGCAGCAGTTGTTTTCCACTAATACAGAACGCAACAAACCTTGTATACCCGACTGTGAAGCCAATCATCAAATGCACCTGTCCGTACATTTTGCCACGCCACCTGTGATATAATCCTGTTGTTGACTTCTTGCTGCGACAGACAATCAGTGACATGGTTCTTTTAACAAATAAATCACCAAAGTGTAAAAGAAACTCACCAGATTGATATACTGAGTTAAGAAAGTAAACCCAAGTCAAGAAAAAAAAAATATTCCATATTAAATGCCAAGTCTGTATAATTATATATACATATACAGTCATGTGAAAATGTAAGTACACCCCATGTAAAGTTTTGACTTTTTCAACATATTTCGACATACAGCTATTTGATCTTCATTTCAACAATATTGATAGATAAACGTGATATAATATAACAAATATCATGAAACATTTACATTTTGTAGGCCATTGGATAATTTAAATAAACATAAATGCAAATTTCGCATGTGGAAAAAGTAAGTACACCCTTGGCTCTCATAGGTGGTATTGCCCCCTTTGCCAGAAACAACCTCAAGTCGGCGTTTCTTATAATTATAACTGTCTACCAGTCTCTGACATCGACTGGGAGAAGTTTTGCCCACTCTGTGCAGAATTCTTTCAGCTGTGCGATGTTTGAGGGGTTTCTTCCATGCACAACTTGCTTCAAATCCCCCCACAACATCTCGATGGGATTTAGATCCGCGATGTGACTTGGCCATTCCAGAACCCTCCATTTCTTTATTTTCAGCCATTCCTTGGTGGATTTACTAGTATGTTTAGGGTCATTGTCATGTTTCAAGGTCCACCTTCGGTTGAGCTTCAACTTTCCGACAGATGGCCTCACATTACCCTCAAGCACCCTCTGGTACAATGAAAAATTCATAGTGGATTCCATGATGGTGAGCTGCCCAGGCCCTGATGCAGCAAAGCTGCCCCAAACCTATTATTTCCATCACCATGCTTTACAGTTGGTATCAGCATCAGGTTCTTGTGGTCAAATGCTGTCTTCGGTTTTCGCCAAACATGTCTTCTGGTACTGTGGCCAAATAGCTCTACCTTTGACTCATCTGTCCAGAGCACGTTGTTCCAGAGGTGCTGGTCTTTGCCTCGGTGTTCATTGGTAAACGTTAGTCTTGCCCTGATGTTCTTTCTGGACAGCAAAGGTTTCCTCCTGGCACACCTCCCATGTAGATCAAATTTGTGCAGCCTCTTTCTAATGGTAGACTCGTGCACTTTGACATCAACAGTGGCAAGAGCTACCTGTATGTCCCGTGATGACATTCTGGGGTTCTTAGAGAATTCTTTCAGCATCTTGTGGTCTGCTCTCGGGCTGAACTTGCTGGGGCGGCCTGGCCTGAACAAGTTGGCAGTTGTTTGGAATCTTCTCCACTTGTAGATGATTTTCCGGACAGTCGAATAATTGATTTCAAATTGTTTGGAGATCTTTTAAAATCCCTTCCCAGACTCGTAGGCATCTATAACCTTCTTTCTGAAGGCCTCAGAGAGCTCTTTTGATCTAGGCATGGTGACACCGCACACTTCAACAACAAAGAGCAAACCAAACTAAATGTCTGAGGTTTAAATAAGACAGGTTCCTCCAAATCCTCTCCAACGATGTTCTAATCATTTGCACCTGAGCTGGTGCACCTCATTCTAATTTTAAGGATTTGAAGTAGTGATAACTGATAAATGTAGGGGTGTACTTACTTTTTCCACATGCGAAATTTGCATTTATGTTTATTTAAATTATACAATGGAATACAAAATGTAAATGTTTCATGATATTTGTTATATTATATCACCTTTATCTCTCAATATTGTTGAAATGAAGATCAAATAGTTGTATGTTGAAATATGTTGAAAAATTCAAAACTTTACATGGGGTGTATTTACTTTTTCACGTGACTATATGTATATATATATATATATATATATATATATATATATATATATATATATATATATATATATATATATGTATATATATATATATATATATATATATATATATATATATATATATATATATATATATATATACAGTGAAACCTTGACTTACGAGTTTAATTCGTTCTGTGACCGAGCTCGTAACTCAATTTGCTCGTTTCTCAAATTAAATTTCCCCATTAAAAGGCATTGAAATGCTATTAATCCGTTCCAGCCCCCAAAAAACCACACCAATTTTTTTTGTTACGTGTTTTTAAATAAGAAAAATGTACTTTATAAATAACAAATAATGTATGAACAAGCACGACCTCGTATATACTGTTCATAATAAAAGAGAATGTTGTAGCGACCCATGGGTCCCCCAAGCAAGACCGGCATCAGAATCTCCTTGCTCCAGCCGGTGACGTCACCGGCGGGGATCCCCGGCGCCAGAGTGGCTGGTCACGTGACCGCCAAAGCGTCCCGCGCGTGCGGGTATAATGAGCTACACCTGTGGATCACGTGACCACCGAAGCACGCCTCGCTTGAGAGGCGTGGCTTTCGGTTTCGGTTCGGTTTTTGGTTTTGCTTTATAAGGCAGCCCGATAAACGGGCTTTTTAGTGTTCCCGAGTTGGTTTTACGAATAAACATCTTCTCGGACGAGTTTGTGCCTTGCCATCCTTTTATCCGTATTCTGCTGGAGTCCAGACTCCTTCAATGTAAAGAAATAAACTGGTTTTATTAAGTGTTGTGGCGGACACGAAAGCACTGACGTGGTGACATCACCCCGCACACCAAGTGGGGGTGGGCCACGCCAGGGAGAGAGGCGTGGCCTCAGGATATAGACGGGGCGCGCAGCCTTGAGCAGCTTAATGCTGCAGTTTGAATAAAGACTCTTGTATGAACCGCGTTGTCCGCTTGCTCCTTGCGTAAGCATTAGCGCGCGCAGCATCGCACTACAGTGTATTTACCTTGAAGATCAGACGAAGATGCTGGCGGAGGTGGAGGAGATAACTTTTGCCCTTTTCGCCACACTTTCCTCGCTTTCACTTGCAGGGCGTTTCAATAAAAACCTCTCCAACGAGGTTTGTTTCTTCCTCCCTTTCAAAATGTTTCGAAAATTCTCCATCTCTTCATGGATAGAGGTCCGGAGCTTTGAAATAATCGTAACGCCCTTGGCTGGCGTTATAGCCTTTATCGACTCCTTCTGCTTCAAAATCGTACATATCGTAGAAGTACTACGATCGTACTGCCTCGCCAAGTCGACAACACGCACACCTCGCTCATGTTTTTCGACGATTGCGTGTTTTATATCCAAGCACATCATCCTCTTCTTCTTCTCAGTACTGCCCTTGGCACTCAATTTCTTAGGACCCATGGTTAAAACTAAGAAATTTTCCAAAATAACCAACATGCGAAAACAAAGCAGCAGCGATATACGGCAGAGATGCTTGCACGGCAAGATAACCACGTGACCAGAACGCTCGTTGGGTCACCTAGTGGTGGGTGGCATAAGCTCGTAACTCAGATCTCGGCTCGCATCTCAAAGCAAAAAACCGCCCGAGCGACGGCTCGTATCTCGGAAAACTCGTAAGTTGGTGCACTCGTAAGTCAAGGTTTCACTGTATATATCTATCTATATATATAAAGCAGTAAAGTATGTTTGTTTGTATGTCCTCTTATAACTCGAGAACTACTCATCGCAGAGAAAAACCAAAGGCATATTCGGAATCAGTACGTCTCAGAGCAACTACAGCACACCTTAAATTTTAAAAAAACTTCAGGTTTTAAAATTAGCGTATTAGCGCAGAAGCGCTAGCAGAAGAGGGAGGGAATCGAAGGGAGGGAGCGTAGCGCTCCCTCTAGCGCTTCGCAGCGCCAGCGCTTCTGTTAGCGTAATGGTGCACAGGCGGTTCTCACTCTTGCGCATGCGCAAATGCGCTGTTCCGATGCTTCATGTTCCTGCAAAGACTTTGGCGCATGCGCAAATGACGACACATGGGCCACTGTATGTTCGTTTAATACGTACGCGCTTTGATGGGCGGGGCGTATGGCTTCATGAAATGGTCGAATGCGGAAGTGCTTGAAGCCGTTGCGAGCGACTCGCACGATCTCTTGTCATGGTCCACAAGATTATCACAGAGACGTGCAGCTTCCAGCATCACGAGATATGATCGAGACCTAACTTTTGAGACCAGTCCCAGCCTTCCAGGCCCCGTGGTTGGTTCAGACGACCCCGACAAAGGACGTGTTGGATTTTATCGTGAGCCGATTCGAGCGCCGACGTGCCGGCGAACAAAACCAGTCATATCTTTTTAACGCGTGGTTCGATTTTTACAAAATAAACTTTTTCTTGAAGGGCTGAACCGTGCGCTCACAATGATACCGAGTTTGACCCTGGGAGAGCCGTTTTGCGCCAGCAAAGGCGCCTTGTTTTCCGTGATGACCATGTCGTGCTGCATAGATTACCATAAATTATAATATACTAGGGCATGCCCGTACTATATATATATCTAAAATTATATCCCCCCCCCTCTATTTACATGAAATGGTTTGGTCCAAAGCGAACGGCTTGCGAGTACGGTGACAATCCCCCCCCCCCTCTATTTACATGGAATGGTTTGGTCCAAAACGAACGGCTTGCGAGTACGGTGACAATCCCCCCCCTCTATTTACATGAAATGGTTTGGTCCAAAGCGAACGGCTTGCGGAGTTTGGTAAAGAAATCGCCATAGCGTGCACAAACGCGCAGGAAAGCGAAAGAATCGCAAATTAGTTTTAATTAGTTTTAAAACATAGTTTAACGCCAACATAGTTTGCCAACGTGAAATAAATGAATACGCTCTCAAATGTGCCGTCCGAGGCAGAGTCTGTTCGCCACGTTCGGCACACGTGATAACTCGCTGCTCTCTGATTGGTTGAATCGTTTTTTGGACATAGCTCGGTAACTACTTGTCCGATTAATATGAAACCTTGAAAAGGCACATCCTCGGGTCCCCAGCAATATACCTGGCAAGTTTCAAGTATATCGGACCCGTGGTTGTCGAGAAACAGCGGTCACAGACAAACACACAGACATACACACATACACACACACACACACACACAGAGATTACTGGAATTATAGATAGATTACCGGCGGCGCGTTCCGTGACGTCACGGCTCACTTAATTGCAATTATCTCTGGGATTCCTTGGCCGAATCGTACCAACTTCTATATATATAAAGCAGTAAAGTATGTTTGTTTGTCCTCTTATAACTCGAGAACTACTCATCGCAGAGAAAAACCAAAGCCATATTCGGAATCAGTACGTCTCAGAGCAACTACAGCACACCTTAAATTTTAAAAAACGTCGGGTTTTAAAATTAGCGTATTAGCGCAGAAACGCTAGCAGAAGAGGGAGGGAATCGAAGGGAGGGAGCGCAGCGCTCCCTCTAGCGCTTCGCAGCGCCAGCGCTTCTGTTAGCGTAATTAGCGTATTTCGGAACGTTAATTTTTCAACTTCATTATTCGGAATCAGTACGTCCCAGAGAAACTTCGTAATGTTAATTTTCAACTTCATCCGATTGACATGGGACCAACGGCATGTGACAGAGAGTGAAACATACATGCTACATTTATTTGACGACAATGAGTTCCGACTTCCGGGTTCGTGCCGCCAACCCTGTTAGGCGCCTCTTGCGGCACACAGGGAATTACCAGTGAACTGGTACTCAATTTGCCGACCTCGGTAGGATGACAGGCTGAGTCAACCCCCCTGGTGTTAAGGGGGAGGAGGAGGGGAGGGGGAAGAGGAGGGGAGGGGAAGAGGAGGGGAGGGGAATGGGGGGGAGGGGGGAGTGGGGGAGGGGGGAGGGGGGAGGGGGAGGGGGAAGGGGTGGGGAGGGGGGGAGGTGAAGGGGGGAGGGTAAGGGGGAGGGGGGGAGGGGCCCCTTCTTCCCCCAGGCACCCCCACATACCCTCCCCTCCCCCCTTCTCCTCCCCCCCTCCCCCCTCTTCCCCTTCCCCTCCCCCCTTCCCCTCCCCACCCCCTTCCCCTCCCCCCCTCCCCCCTTCCTTTCCCCCCTCCCCCTTCCCCCGCCCCCTCCCCCCTGTTCCCCTCCCCTCCTCTTCCCCCTCCCCTCCTCCTCCCCCCCCCTTCCCCCTCTCCCTCCCCCCCGTTCCCTCCCCTCCTCTTCCCCCTCCCCTCCTCCTCCCCCGCCCGGCAATGCCGGGTACTTCTGCTAGTATATATATATTGTCGTTTGACTACCCTGCAGTGAACACCGTCGTGTGACTACAGGGCGACATGGATGACCAAACGAGCTTTACTCCAAGGCGTTCAATCCAAAAATGATGGTATTCTTTACACACGAGGGAAAGGAGGATGACGAGCTTTCCTGGATGGCTTCCACCCAACTTCTTCGCACCTGGATAATTAATAAACTCAAATGACACAAAATTTACTAGACAAAAATACCGGCTTTATTTACGAAATCCGATAACAAAATAATGTACGAAATAAATAAAGTCCTAACTGGAGCACCCCCAAACAGACTCAAATACAAACAAAAGGAAATATAAAAGAACAAAAATAAACATGTGTTATTTATTGTGTGCACTTAGCTCCAAGTTGCTCTTGAACCTCGTCAGGAATCGTCAAAGATCGTCACAGGCCTCTACGTCCTTGTGTGCAAAACCACAGGCTGCACTCCCCTTGGGCACGAACTAGGCCTCGCCACGCTGTCCGCTCACTCCTGGTTCCGGCACGAATCGAACAGGCCGTGTCCGCTCGGTCGCTCCAGCCGCGCTTGTCCTCATGATCTCGTTCACCAACACCAAAGCCAGAGGATGTGAGCCAGCCACGAAAAGACGAAGAAGAGCGATGTTGGTACACGACCATTCGTGGTTAAAGCCAGGACTCAAGAGAGTGAGGGAAAGCCAAGAGGAAAGAGAGAAAAATGTCGGGCAGCGCCTTCTTTTACACTCGGGGCTCTGACGTCATCCTTGCCTACTCCACCAATCCGATAGTCCCATCTTAGCAGTCTTTGCCCCAATCAATCCCGGACCAATCACTGCCCTTCGGGGCATGGCCTCACGCCCTGCCTGTGCCGTGTGCTCACCAAGTCAGTGTTATCAGCGGTAGTGCTCAATGTCCTGCTTCCGGTTGGTTTTTATTTAGTGTCATCAATGGGCGATTTCCTGGCTATGTGTGTGTGCTGCATGTGTCATAAGGAACAGAGGAAAAAAATAAGAGGCCATTACATACAGGGGATTTACTATTAATCCATAGCTAAATAACATATCCCACCGCTCGTGATGGGAACGAAGATATGCTCCTCCACGACATATGGTCTACACAAATTTCCTACTTATTATATGGGGTTTCTTCTTCTTCACGACAGTTGGAGCACACTACCTATGCTTGTAAATAAGGGTACGCCATGTGAATGGATCTATTCTGCAGGGGTTAGCAATGAGTAATACCCTAATGTACAAGTGAATGGATATATTCTGCAGGGGTTAGCAATGAGTAATACCCTAATGCACAAGTGAATGGATCTATTGTGTTGTGTTGTTTTGTAATTACAACACATTCTGGGGGAGCAAACAATCTTCATGCCAAGTTTGAGCCTTGTGGGTCAATGGGTGTGGAAGGTACACGGAACACACCACACGCACGCGGCACGCATGCAGCACCGCTTTATAAAAGGGTGAGGTGGGAATGTGGGGTGGGACTGAAATAATTCAATAATAATAATAATAATAAAAATAATACATCTAAAATAATACAATGGTAATTACATTTTATTTGTTGTTTTTACAATAACCTAAATGGTCCAAAAAAAGGCCCACGACTGCAATTGTAAAAATAAATTCCCCCGATCCTGAAAGAAAAAAAAACCCAAAACACACATACAGGAATATGAATTACCCTTCCTTCCTTTAAGTTTAAAGTGTATATGAAAGATCATGTGTAAAATCGTTTTTATAACAAAGTTACAGTGAAACAAACAATCATGCCAGGCAATGGGATGGGGGTTAAAAAAAACAACAACAAAATCCCCCGATCCTGAAAAAACCCCAAAAAAACACACACACACACAGGAGTAGGTATTACCCTTTATTTGAAGCATATATGAAATATCTTGGGTAAAAACGTTTTTATAACAAAGTTATAGAGACATAGCCTGAGGCCATAAAAGACCCCCGATTGCATTATAGGGGTTATCTTGAGAAATTGCATCCTAGGGTTAAAGGTCACTTTCTTTTAAATGCTCACAAAGTATTATGAGTATGAAGAACATTGTGAATGCGACATTATAAAATTATTGTAATTTTCATGTTATTCAAGGCAACTTTCATTCAGATGGTTTCTTTCAAAGCTCCAATTATGAATCTCCGCAATGACCTATTTAAAGGAATCCACCAGACATTGGTCGAATAAAACCGAGATTCTGATTAAGTGCAACAATGCCAAATGGTGGGCAATTCTTCGGTAATTTTTTTAATTAGTGTCATTTATGAAAAAGTAAGGATTTCCAATGGGAATGCCAGACTCGTCTGTTTCTCTTTGTCTTATATAATAAATTCATTGGTCTTTTTTGTACCTAACTTTTCCACAATAGTTCTTCATCCTTTGCTCATCAAAGCTCCCGTGATGAAGAGTGAAACGCAGCATTAAGCTTTCAAAGAGGCAATTTTAATTGCTTTCCGACAGGTGACGTACACTTTCTCAATTGGTAATCATTTTCTACCTGGATTCACAAGTTGTCCTCGTCCTTCGTATGCAGCACGTGGCTGCGGCCTATAGCGTCAGCTCTCGCAGGGTTTCCGCTGTGCTGCTCATGCAAGGACTTTGTAGGTTAGAACAGGAATTTGGGATTCATTCAAGGTGCTGGCGATATCTTACCGACTCTTAATGTCCACCAACTACCTTCTTCATCCAACAAACCAACACTATCCATGGTATGGTCATGGTTGCTGTGCTGCATCTATATGTCATCTCTTAGTATGACTCACAGATGGAAATTCATGACTGCTACTACTACTACAACTACTACGAGTACTACTACTACGAGTACTACTACTACGACTACTACTGTTACTACTACTACGACTACTGCTACTAACACAATTACTATTACTACTACAATTACTATTACTACTACAATTAATATTACTACTACTATTACTACTACTACGACAACTACTATCTACGACTACGACGACGACTACTACTACCTACGACTACTATTACTACTACAATTACTATTAATACTACTACTATGACTACTACTATCTACGACTACTCTTACTACTATTCTTACTACTACTCTTACTACGACTACTACTGCTAATCCACCATCTTCAACCAGTTTTCTTACTGATGACAATTAAAATATGACAATTGTGGCTGTTTCAGCGGAGGCAAGTGATTCTCTCGGTGGACGACAATATGAGGAAAATCACTGTGTGGGGAGATTCTCATGGCTCGTGATTCTCAGATCTGACAACAATGATGATTCGATCTAGAACTTCTTGACAATTGACTTCACGAATTCATCATCGAATATTTCATCATAGAATGTTCATTCCATTCTGGCGAAACTCCCAAAATCCAGAATCACTGCCTCACCTCCACTCATTGGTTCCTCTTTTCTCCCACCTGAAGAACCAATTTTCACATTCTCTTCAATCCCATCAGTCTCTCCAGTTCTTAAAGACAGCTGTTCCCCACCACATCAGATCATTCCCCATTCACACCCATGATAGTTTCAGTTCCTGTTAACCCTTCCCAAGCCCACATCTTTCCAAAACTGTGCTCTGGGCCTTAGATCCTGTGAAAACAGGCGCTTTGGTTGCAGAAGTGAGTGGCAGTCACATGAGTGTCGCTGCAGGCTCTGAGTATTATAGTGGGGCGGCTTAGCCCAAATATTCAAAAGAATTGTGCATTTTGTGATACAAGCACCAAATTTGGCACAAATGTACATTAATATGTTGCGAACATTTTCAGATATTGGGCCACTTGAAATTCCGTAATTTTTTTTTTCAAATTTTTTCAAATTTCGTAATTTCAAATTTTTCGGGTGACACCGTCACAATTTCGGTCTTCGAGGCCGGCTGATAGGCAAAGTGTGACCGGAAGGGACGAGGTTCTCCTGACCACGTGGCCCTCGATCTGGGAAGCGAGAGGCGTTCCATTAGTGGACGCGCCCCTCACGCCCGACTTTTGGGCGGCCCCGGCAGGCCGTTTGTTTTGACGTTCCGTGACAGGCCCCGCACCCCCACCTCCGGGCCGACCGGAAGCTTGTGCTGAGTACATCATACCTGAACAACTCAGTGAGGCAGAACACAGCAGTGCACACCAGGGTGACCCCTTCAGTGCATAAACCAATTAACCTGTCCACTGCAGGGCATATAGAAATGAAGTTATTTTCTGCATATAATAATAATATAAGTTCAATTCTATATAACAATTTCTGTTATCACCACTACCACTACAACTACCACTACTACAAGCTTTGTCTGGAATTTTGTGGACTAACAGACAAACAGACATACAGACAAGCTGGGATCAAAACATTACCTCCTTCCACCATTGAGTGTAGAGGTAAACATCATGGAAATTATATCATGCCCTAGATTTAATTCATGCTTACCCGTGTATTTGCTTCACTGGTTCACAAGGTCTTTTGCATACATGTAATTCAGACTCTCGTCTTCATTGCTGACCACACAATGTTCGCAACATATTAATGTACATTTGTGCCAAATTTGGTGCTTGTATCACAAAATGCACAATTCTTTTGAATATTTGGGCTAAGCCGCCCCACTATATCGGCCGGCCTCGAAGACCGAAATTGTGACGGTGTCACCCGAAAAATTTGAAATTACGAAATTTGAAAAAATTTGAAAAAAAAAATTACGGAATTTCAAGTGGCCCAATATCTGAAAATGTTCGCAACATATTAATGTACATTTGTGCCAAATTTGGTGCTTGTATCACAAAATGCACAACAGGTTTGCTATGCTGCTACACTATAGAGACAGACTCACTCATGAGTGACATCGGGAAAAAACGATATTTCGCTGCATCTCTACTTTTCTCCATTTCCGACGAAAAGCGGGACATTTCAGCAGTCGGTGTGGAAGTGATACGCGCAACGTCAGATTGGGACTGTTCACACAAATTGGGATGGTTGGACAGTATGTGATTTCAGGTTGAATTCAACACCATCTCAGATTCAACCCCTTCCAAAACCATGATCGTTTCTAGTTTCTACCTCCCGTTCTACCCCCAAGCTAAACTCCTTCCAAATTTCCAATTTTTCTTTCCTGAGAGTTTGCTTCTGTATCCATCTTGGCCACCCCACGTGTCTTTCCCTCATCATTATTCCTCCCCACATTCATTATTTGTCCAAGTTTCCCTCTATTTCGTCTTTCAAGCCTGCTGTTGCTGCCTCCCTCTCCCCTCCCCCTCTCCCTCTCCCTCCCTCCCTCTCTTGTCTTCAAGCCTGCTGTTGCTGCCTCCCTCTCCCCTCTCCCTCCCCCTCTCCCTCCCTCCCTCTCTCTCTCTCTCTTGTCTTCAAGCCTGCTGTTGCTGTTTGTCTGTCTCTGTCTCTGTCTCTCTCTCTCTCTGTCTCTCTCTCTCTCTCTCTCTCTCTCTCTCTGTCTCTCTCTCTCTCTGTCTTTCTCTCTCTCTGTCTCTCTGTCTCTCTCTCTCTGTCTCTCTCTCTCTGTCTCTCTCTGTCTCTGTCTCTCTCTCTGTCTCTCTCTGTGTCTCTCTCTCTGTCTGTCTCTCTCTCTGTCTCTCTCTCTCTCTCTCACCCCCTGCAGGCCGTTTGTGTTGGGCGTGGCGTCATGGCGGCTGTGAGCAACTGCTCTGTGTTGTAGTGAGTCCATTGTGAGATTTCCTCCTCCCCTGCCCCCCTCCCTCTCCTTTTCCATCCTGTGTACTTTGGCATTTTGTTTTCATCCTTTCTACACCTTTGTCTTCGGGAGAGAGAGGATTGAGAGCGGACCCATTTTGGGTGCGGCCTACCGGCTCCGACGACGTTTTGTAAGCCTTTTTGTGCTTATAATGCACGTTTATTATTTATTCTAGCTTGATTTATTTCGGTTTGGTACCTACTTGTCCGGTTTGGACAAGTGGGGGGTGTTAAGTCACTGGGATGGCGAATACACGCTCTCGGTTAGAGGCGTTCGACAACTTAACAAGGAAGCATGCATTTGTGTGTGTTCCACCCGAAGGAACTTCCACCGAGGACATTGTTTTGTCGGTGGGGAAAATCATCGGTTGTGAGAATGTACGAGCAGCGTCGAGAATGAATCAAAAAGTTGTTGTATTTGTGTCCGATGAAAAATTCGTTCACGATGTTGTTAGTGCGGGATTAACGACAGAGACAGGTCTCTTTGTCTTGGCGTCGCCTATGGACACTCCGTCGATGAGGGTCGTCATATCTAATGTACCCCCATTTATAACCTGCAACCAGCTGATGTCCGTTTTGTCCCGATACGGAACAGTTGTGTCTAAAATCACAATGATTCCGCTCCGGTCTCAGGATGAACGTGTTAAACACGTGATGACCGTTAGACGGCAGGTGTATACGGATCGAGGCGATGACACGGGGTTAAACATCACGTTCAAGGTAAAGGTGAACAAGCGTTACGCCTAGGTCCCCCGTCGGTGAAGTGATGTGAGTTGACAAAGTGGAAGACGCAGAAAACATGCTATGATATGATATTTCGCCCACAAGGTTCAGACATACATGGAGGCGGCCATCTTGGATTTTGACGTGGCGACCCAATTTTAAACAGCCTTCTTGCTTGTGCCTAGATACACCCACACACCAGATTAGAAGTTGGTACTTCGCTTATTTTTCAAGATATTTCGCTCACAAGGTTCAGACATATATATGGTGGCGGCCATCTTGTATTTTGACGTGGCGATCCAATTTTCAATAGCGTTCTTCCTTATGCCGAGATACACCCACACACCAAATTAGACGTTGGTACTTCACTTATTTTTCAAGATATTCATCTCACAAGGTTCAGACATACATGGCATCAGACATACATGGCGGCGGCCATCTTGGATTTTGACGTGGGTTGCACCCACACACCAAATTTGAATGCGGTCCTTCGCTTACGCACGCAAACACGCACGCACACACGGACGGATGGACGGACACACGGACGGAGGGGAAAGCCATAGTCCCCCTTTCGCTACGCTGTGCGACGGGGGACAACAACCATGAGTACCAGATGTATGCGTCATCGGCCTCATTAACATGTTTCATTGCGGAGCTTTTGGCCACGTGAAAAGGTTTTCTCCGAAGGTATCGTGTGTAAGGTGCGGTGAAGCAGGTCATAGTGACGCTGATTGTAAAAGAGATAACACCCCGGTCTCTAACGTGCGAAACAAGGTAAACGTACGAAACAAGGTAAACCGAAATACCCGAACGGTTCCTACCGCCGCTCCCTCGCACACGAGGGGTAGGGATAATACTCCTGTTCGTGTTAGTGAAAACGACAACACCGCTGATTCGGTAAATAATGAAATAATCCCGGATAACCCACCTGTTGTGGCAGATGCTACGTGCAGTGAGGAGATGGAAGAAGATCCCATTGTGGTGCCAAAAAAAGCGAAGAGCCCCTGGTGCTTGTAACTCCAACATTACTTTGAAAAAGTTAGTGTTGGATAAAGACAGTGTGGGTGAAGACGCCCTGGAACCTCTTTCTCACGTGTCCACAAGCTGTATTGACACCAGGGAGAAGGAACCTGAATTAATTAATTCTAAAACATTATCGGGCAGCACCGAAAACTTGGGAGAAAAAGTAGATGGCGAGACTAAAGATGATGGTGAGCTATTTAGTGAGCCGCCACCTTCACTACCTGCTGAGACCGAGCGGAATGGGAATGTTTCAGCCCCAAGCTCCTCTTTACCAATGCAAGATCTAAATCATGATACTGGTTCGTCAACTGAGCCAGTGTACATCTCCGCACAGGAGTGTGAAGCCGAGATTTCAGGTCCTGCTGAATGTCCCGGGTACCAGAGTGAAGATGACTCTACCATACAACATTCCAGCAAATCTTCGGACTTGGCTGGAATCAAAATGGGGACTGTGCAGACTGATATATGTGACCCGGGCGGAGCTGTTTCTGATTTGTCAGAATCAGAGGATAATAATAATAATAAAGGAGTCTTATATAGCCCCATCAAGCAGAGTAAACGACCCTCATGGCACTTTACATTATCATGCGAACGCACACACACCGCACACACATACACAAACATACACACACAGACACACCTTCACTCTTGCCCTATTCCTCTCCCTCCCCATTCAAAACCCACAGATGTGTACTCCCCCTCCTCCTCCCCTCCCTCCCCCGCACATGTACACAGACATACTCTCGATCTCTGTCCCACCTCAAACCAAAGGGAAAACAGGACTTAGACTTTGAAAGTCTTGTGAAACAGATAGGTTTTGAGGGAGGTTTTAAAGGCAGGAAGAGAGTCAACATGTCGAACAGAGGAAGGCAAGTCATTCCAGAGCAGAGGTGCAGCAAAGGAATTAGGATTTCTCGCCAAATGACTTGGTGCTGGTACGCGGTGGCTCTAAGGTCATAGAGTCGTCACTTGAACGAAGCTGTCGCCGAGGTTCATAGAGAGTGAGCAAATCGGAGAGATAGTGAGGTCCCGCTCCACACAATGATTTATAACATAGTGTGCAAATTTTGTGTTGCACACGAGCAGAGACAGGCAGCCAGTGTAAAGATTCAAGAAGCGGAGTAACATGGTCAGACCTCTTCGCCTTACAGACAAGACGAGCGGCAGAGTTTTGAACCTTTTGTAACTTATCCAAGAGAAACTGAGGGCAGCCAGCATACAAAGAATTACAATAGTCTAGCCTTGAGAGGACAAGGGCACAGACCAGAGTTAGAGCAGCTTGAGGAGTAAGAAAGTGGCGAATGGATGCGATCTTTCGCAGCTGAAAGTATGCTGATTTGCAAGTTTGAAGTACTTGCTTGGAAAATGTCATGTTACAGTCGAAAACCACACCAAGGTTCTTGGCCGACGAAACAAAGTTTACATCGGTTTCACCAACATGAATAGTGGTAGGAAGTGAACATTGTCGAGGACATCTGTGCGATCTTACAATCATAGACTCTGTTTTAGCATCGTTCAGCTGAAGTTTGTTTTGGGTCATCCACGCCTTCACGTCGGCAATACAGCCTTCTAACACTTCAACAGTGGGCACGATTTATTGAATCGTGCTTCCTTTGTACAGCTGATTGTCGTCCGCAAAGGCGTGGTGATCAACTGAATGTCTGGCAACAAGATCAAATAGAGGCTGAGTGTACAAAAGAAAGAGGATAGGTCCCAGGACTGAGCCCTGGGGAACGCCAAAGGAAAGCGGAGAAGGGGCTGATTTCTGGCCATTGACAACAACTGTTTTCACTCTATCAGTAAGATAGGACATCAGCCAAGAAAGTGGAGTACCAGTTATACCAAATGTGATTTCAAGACGACGAATTAAGACACTATGGTCAATCGTGTCAAAGGCGGCAGACAAGTCCAAAAGAGCAAGAACGGAAACCTTACCACAGTCAAGAGAGGTCAGAAGATCATTGGTTATTCTTAGGAGAGCGGTCTTGGTGCTATGGCCTGGTCTATATGCTGACTGGCGAGAATTGAAAAGATTATTTGAAACTAGATGGTCATTCATCTGTGATAGCACAATTCTTTCTGTGATCTTTGACAGGAAAGACAGGTTGGAGATAGGACGGTAATTTTTCATGTCGTTAAGGTCAAGGGTGGGCTTTTTAAGAAGTGGTTTAACAAGAGCTTGTTTAAAGAGAAGCGGAAATGAACCCGTAGTCAGAGAATCATTGATAACTGCAGTAATAAATGGGAGGAGGGTGTCCAAACACTCAATGAACAAATCGGTGGGAAGGGGGTCAAGATCACATGTTTTTGTGTTTGACTTGAGGATTGTACATTTGACAATTTCCTCAGTAACAGGAGTAAACGAACTAAGAGGTCGTCCGTGAAAGCAGTGTTCAGCATCATCGAAGGAAAGGAGTGACTGCTTGTCAAGATTGTTTCTTATTGACTGAATTTTATTGTGAAAGAAATGCAGGAAGCGTTGGGGTAATTCGTTTTGAGGAAATACAGTGGGAAGAACGGATTTATTTTTGGTGGCAAACAGGCGGTTGGTAATGCTGAACAGTTGCTTGCAGGAGGAGCTCCTAGTAATCCGATCAGAAATATATGACGTTTTTGCTTCAGAATGATTTTTATGACGAGTCTTTTAGCTATGTGATACAACTGTTTATGGACTGTGAGGCCAGTCTTCAGCCACTGTCTTTCGGCACGTCATCGTTCCTTTTTGGCAGCCCTGACTTCGTCGCTGACTGCGCTGAATCACGGAGTTATTGTCTCAATCTTCATCGCATCAGTCATCCATAGCCCCTCAACTTATTATTTCTTTTCTAAATGACACCTACCGACAGCGAAATGTGATTGTAAAAGATCATTTTCCTGATTTAATTTCATTCATCCAGGCTGCAAAGTACATAATTAGGAGACCGGATGAATTTCATTTAACAAGGTCGCTGTTTCATCGGCTTAGAAAGGCTGTTACAAAAGCAGGGAGCGAGATTCCCAACAACCACTCACGCCTTTTGATCATCCATGAAAAAAAATCACCTTTGGAACCTTAAATATGAACGGCGGAGGTGCAAGCCAAAACCACCAGGTTCAGGTGAAAAGTTTATTTGAGCGCAAAAAAATTGATGTACTCTTACTCCAGGAAACCCATATAATTCAAAATGTGGAGTACGACTGGTATCGCCTCTTTAAAGGACAATGTTTTTTTAGTAACATGTCTTCTTCTTCTGCTGGTGTAGCCTTTTTACTCAGACCAGGCCTAGTACCTGAGTCATGCCTCTTCCAGGAGGTGATTAAAGGCCGGTTTATTTCATTGGAACTGGTCATTAATAATTTTCGGTTTACACTATTCAACGTTTATGCACCAAGTGAGAGTGTGGAATGAAGAGCTTTCTTTTCATCTTTAATTCGACACATGCAGTTGATAGATCTCAATAATTGTATTTGCATGGGGGGTGACTTTAATTGCACCTTTAAACCCAGTATAGACCGAAATACAGCAGAACCTCATCCCGAAGGTAGTACTGATTTGTTAAATTATTTTTCGGCAGTGGGTGTGCTAGATGCATGGAGGCTACATTACCCCAACAAATCTGAGTATACTTGGGGACGATGTGCCAATGGGAGAATGACCTTCGCTGGACTTGACCGTTGGTACATAAACTCACAGTTCAGGAATGCGGTTATCTCTCCAAATCATTTTCCATCTTTGTTTTCTGATCATCATTTAGTTACCATGGGCCTCTTTTTCCCTCAACCCTTACGCAAAAGTGCATACTGGAAATTCAATACCAGTCTTCTCGAAGATGCTTTGTTTAAAGACGCCTTCCGTGCTTTTTGGGTCATCCAACTTTCAAAAAAGCCCTCTTTCTCTTCTTTAGCATTATGGTGGGATAACACAAAAGCTCAGATTAGAGTGTTTTGTCAGCAGTTTGTTTCAAATGAAACTGACGTAAAAAATATAACAATGACTTGTTTAGAAGCTGATATACGGTTAGAGTGTAACCGTATATGTAACCAGGGTCTGATTGACATGAAAAGTCGTATCATGGCTTTTTGGCTGTGCACCATACAGCAGTTGTTGTACAAGGAAAGACTGCCAAGCCGACTTCTGGCCTATCACGTGCTGCGAAAAGCAAGCGGGCTCGGATACGGCCTTGAACTTTTCTTAGTCCAACTCCAACATGTCGACACATCTCATCTACCATCATTCTATCAGAGCCTTCTGAATGCCTGGCAAAGCCTTTCGACTAGTCGCCAGCAAGAAACCTATGCTACAAACATGTTTGTGGAAGAACCCCTTTTTTACAACCCGCTTTTTCCTGCAATTCCAAGAAGCCGAGACTTTTATCAACACTTTATTACAGCAGGCATAATCAAAGTGTTGGACCTCCGCCATGATTCTGGTTGGGGGTGGAAGTCGATGCAAGAGATAGCTGATATGACTGAAATATGGTCAAACAGAATAATCGGAAGAGTCCGAAAGGAAATAGTAAAGAAAAGCTTCCAACTTAGACTAAGATGGACCCAGGAAGTTTTGGTGACATCCAATGACTGGCAATTTCCTGGTTTATTGGTACAGTCTAGTCACGGAGACTTGCCCCCAATTAGTGAGGGACAAAACATTTTTCAGAAATGCAGTAGTAAAGACCTGTATCGTTTAAGTACTGCAGTTCTGCTTGGGAACTCACCGTTAAATGGAGTGGCCAGGTGGAAAGGGCTAATGCCGGAAGGACTCCCATCTGAGCCTGCATGGGAATCAATATACTGTAAGCTGGTAAGCAAAAGGACAGGTGATCTCCAGTGGCGAATGATATACTGGATCATTCCGTCTAATAAATTAGTGAGTCATTTCGCGCCCACATCTACGTGTTGTCCGTTCTGTGTTTACACAGAGGATGTGTTCCATGCGTACGTTGATTGTGCAAGGCTTGTGCCTTTATTTCAATGGCTGAATTACATGGCTGGAAAAATGAAGATCACTTTTTCTGTGCGATCATTTATTTTTAGTTTCAATGATATGAAAGAACATGTACATATGTTGTTTTTGTTTTTAGTGGCCACGACAAAAATGGCAATTTATTTATCGAGGAAGGAAAAACTGAAAGGAAAGCCGATTGGGCAATGTGATGTCTTGTTCTTTTTTAATGCCTTGATAACTGCAAGACTCAAACTTGAATTTTGTGTTTCTGAAAGAAAGAAATGTATTGATGAGTTTATGAACATTTGGTGTTTTGATGGGATCTGCATGGTGCAGGAGAATGAATTGATGATATATTTGTAGGTTTGTGTGGATTGAATCAGTGTGTGGTCGGTTTTTCTGTTGTTTTTCTTTTCTAGTTCATGGTACTGTTTTGAATTCCTTTCCTTTCCTGTCATTATCTTTTTTTTTCTTTTCTGTGTTTTTGATTATTGTGCCTGTATTGAATAGTATCTTCACCGACTGGCTTGTATTTTTATATTTTTGTAATAAAAAGTCTAAAAAGTCAAAAAGTCTCTCTCTCTCTCTCTCGTTCCTTTTGTTATATTGCATCCTTAGCTGCTGAATGTTCTAGCTCTTCAATGAGCCTTCACCTGCATACAAAAAAACACAATTATTATCTATCTATATAAATAGCATAGGTACCCGGCATTGCCAGGTCTCTCCTCCTGCCCATTCCCCTCCCTCACCCTGTTCCACCCGGCCTCCTCAAACCCCACGACCCTCCGGACTCCGACTCCACCCCTTCTCCTCCCCCCTCCCATCCGTTCCCCTGTCTTCACCCAACCCCACCCCACCCCTTCTTCCTCCCACACCATCCCTCAGAATCCCACCTCACCTCTTTCCCTTCTCTTCCCTCCTCCCACCCCACCCCACCCCTTCCTCCGGATCCTCACCCTCCTCCTCCTCCTCCTCCTCCTCCTCGTCACTGACAGTGAATAAAGTGTTTTTAATCACATTTGGGAAACATCCATGCCTTGACTTGGAAACACTATCTACTCTCACCGGTTATATAATGTAAATCATATAATCGAAATGCAAATTCGGATTTGATGACCGAATCCCATACACTTAAACAGTATAAAAATGTGGAGAAAAATTGGAAAAATTTAACAACATTACTCATTAGCGATTCTTATAACTAAGTGTATATCATTTACACAGCTTTCAGCAAGGCTGTCCTTCCTCCTTCTCAATATTGGCAAAGCATTAAAATTAGCTTTTTCTACTGTTACAGTAATTATAGTGATGGAAGAAAATATTAAGGAATGTGCACAAAGTGTAACTTTGTTGAGTAAAACGAAAATAATTAACCAGGGGGAATTGAGTACAATGAAAATAATTAACCAGCAGGATTGATGGCAAGATTTCCTCAGTTTCAGTGTCTACTCCAAGTAAGGTGGGGACATTTCCCGGGAGTAAGGAAGGCAAAATAAATAAAAATTTAAAATGGAATTAAAAGAACATGGCCCTCCTCCTGCTATACCTATTGTCTATTTAATTTGTTTCCTTCCTTTAAAAAGTAGAAAGTACACCGATGGGCCAACAAAGACCTGTTTCAAGATAAACCTTTGGTCCTTTGGTGTTGTCGTTTTGATGTACTTTATGCTATATTTTATGCTTTATCATATGGTCCCCCACTAGTTCACCTCACCCCCCCCCCCCACTCGTTCCCATAAACCCCCCCCACACATCCCCTCACCCCCCCCCACTCGTTCCCCTCACCCCTCACCCCCACCCCCCTCCACTAGTTCACCTCACCACCCCCCCACTAGTTCACCTCACCCCCTCCACTTGTTCCCATCAATACCCCTCCCCCCCCTACTCATTCCCCTCACCCCCCCCCCCCACTAGTTCACCTCACCCCCCCCCCCACTCGTTCCCACCAACCCCCCCCACTCGTTCCCTTCACCCCCCCCCACTAGTTCTCCTCACCCCCCCCCCACTCATTCCCCTTATCCCCTCCACACTGCACTCCTTGTTTGTGTTGTTACGACCTGGCCCCTGCGACTTGGCCCCTGCGTGAAGGGCTCGGAGTACTGCCTATTGCTCCGGATATCCTAATCGATGTGCTTGGGAGGCCAATATGTTCCCCGTGGGCGGGTCACGCCGTATGAGCAGTCAGAAGTGAATGAGGGAAGTTACCATCCAAATGCTAGCGCAATTCTACACCTCCACTCTTCAACACACACTATGCCAATCGAGAAATGCAATGCAAATTCAAAACAGGGGAATAAATGCAAAAGCTTTACTCAAAATCAAGAAAAAACACAGGGTATATCACCAAGGAATAGATAAATCATAAGGAAATGAAATCCCGCTGATATGCAGCGGCAAAGATCAAGTACTTAAAGGACAGACAGGTGCCAAGACAAAACAGACAAGACAATTAAACGACCCACCCGGTATCCCTAGCTAATCCCAAAGGGGAGGGAGGGAAGGCAAAATAACAAAGAAATTTTCACCAGGATATTGTTACGGATCCGGGGGACAGCACTCCCGTTATCAAGGGGGGGTTATAATCCCCTTGTCCTGTTAAGCTGGCCGTCCGACCGGTCCTGGGGGTATGACGTCACTTCCGGTCGATGGTAAGTAGGGTTGTAAGCCCAATTTGTCTTAATACCTAATTACTACCACCGGCCGTAAGCGAGGAAATTCTCCCACCCGGGCCGCAGCGTGATTGGATTGCGCCGAGCGAAGCGAGCTGCGACTCGGGCCGTTAGCAAGAAACTAAACCCGATTATAGCGTTGGCCGAATCATGCCACAGGTACTCAATCGGAAGAAAGGACTAAAGTGATCGGGGGAAAGAAGAAGCCAAAGTAAGGAATAACAGATATTTATTAATTATGTACACAAAAACCCAAAGAAGAGGAAACGAAAGTAATATACAGAAGAAGAAGAAGAAGAAGAAGCAGGACACAGGGCAGCCTTAAGCAGTCTTATATTATACCCCGGACAAACAAACACACTCACACGGGGATTGTAGCTGGATTGTAGAACAGGTAGAGGGTCCGGCGATGGGGTCCAGGCTCCGGTCCCGCAGGCGAAACCCGGCAGGCAGCTCCGCGTATGGTTGAACGCGACTGGACAGTTCATATAGCGGGGGGGAAGCTGGTGTCCCGTGGTGTACGTAATAAATGCACGCTCGTGCCAAACGCACCCTCTCCAATGTTCTCTGATACAAGCGCGCCCTTCTTCAACAAGTCTCTTACAACCAGCGCTCCCTCATCAAAGAGTTTACAACGTGCGCGCCTCCAACCAGTTCCGTACAACCAGCGCTCTCCCATCCAAGTCCGTCAAAAGGCTTTGCTTCGCGCTTATATAACGCGACCAGCAAAAAGCCACGCCTGCCAGCGATGTTCCTTCAGCCTTGGTTGGCTGGTGAGGGCTTACCGGCCACGCCTTTGACGACTGGATGACGTGGCCACACCTTCTTCTTCTTGGCGCTCCGCCTCCTTTCTCGGGCCTAACCGCATGGCTTATGGTGGTTTGGGGCCAACAACCGAATCAAGGCAAGGAGCAGCGAACGCCGCCCTACTGCTACTTTGAAGAGCGGGTGAGACGATTGGGGAAATTGAAAGGGGCCTATCTTATTTGATTAATGCAACGCAGATTCAACTATTGGGAACAGATCCTTAACTGAAACACATAATAATTAAATAACTACAGAGAGGTCCTATGGTTCTCTACGTGTTGTACATGGACTAACTAGGGTGCGATCTTTAATAAGCCAAATGATGGGGATATTTACAGGGGATCATTTATAAGGGAAACATTTACTAAAATTTACTAGTGAAGGTTCTAAAAACCATAACAATATAAAGAAAATAAAAGGTAAAATAAAACCGGGAGAGGAGGAGGGAAATTCAGGCCTGTTTCAGGTGGCATTCCGGCTGCCTCACCCCAGCCACGTGTCCCGAAGGTGGCGCCTCTCCTCCCCTCTTCTCTTTCTCAGTGGGTGTCCTCAAACTCCACGAACGACTTGCCCAGAGCAGTTTCTGCAAAACCAAGAAGCCGCACGTTGCCTCCGGTCGGCTCAGCCGGTACTTGTCGAGGGGCAAACGCTTCTGCTCCCTCTCCCACTTTTCCTCACGATCCCACATGCACCGAGAAAACCCTTCTCCACCCCAATCTCTCCTGCACCGACTGTCCCTCCAACAGGCAGCCCTCAGAGAGATTAATCAAATCCTCTAAAAGCTCACACATGCCGAGTTTCTCATCAAACTTGGACCGTACGTGCTGCGTTCGTTTTCGCCTTTCTCCACCAACCCAACGCACTCTTCTTTCTTTTTTTTTTCTTCCCAGAGGTTCTTTCTCTGTTCCATTATGTAGAGCTACGGTGGGAGGGAGAAGGTCGACAACGAAGATCTTTGTTTGTTTTTTCACAAAAGAATAAAAATAAAGTCGAAAGGGAAGGAAGAAATAAAAGAGCAAACCTGGTTTCACAGCTTGCCTGGAATTTCACATAATGTACACCCCAACAATCACAGCTTCTCGTCATTGCAAGCTGTCATGTATGAAGTGTATGAAGTGCAAATAATCACCGTTGTATCCCTACACCGTGACGGCATTGTATCACTACGCGCGAGCTCGGATGGCGCTGAGGTTAGCCTCAGAGAGATTAATCAAATCCTCTAAAAGCTCACACATGCCGAGTTTCTCATCAAACTTGGACCGTACGTGCTGCGTTCGTTTTCGCCTTTCTCCACCAACCCAACGCACTCTTCTTTTTTTTTTTTTTTCTTCCCAGAGGTTCTTTCTCTGTTCCATTATGTAGAGCTACGGTGGGAGGGAGAAGGTAGACAACGACAACGCTTCTGCTCCCTCTCCCACTTTTCCTCACGATCCCACATGCACCGAGAAAACCCTTCTCCACCCCAATCTATCCTGCACCGACTGTCCCTCCAACAGGCAGCCCTCAGAGAGATTAATCAAATCCTCTAAAAGCTCACACATGCCGAGTTTCTCATCAAACTTGGACCGTACGTGCTGCGTTCGTTTTCGCCTTTCTCCACCAACCCAACGCACTCTTCTTTTTTTCTTTTTTTCTGCACAGAGGTTCTTTCTCTGTTCCATTATGTAGAGCTACGGTGGGAGGGAGAAGGTCGACAACGAAGATCTTTGTTTGTTTTTTCACAAAAGAATAAAAATAAAGTCGAAAGGGAAGGAATAAATAAAAGAGCAAACCTGGTTTCACAGCTTGCCTGGAATTTCACATAATATACACCCCAACGATCACAGCTTCTCGTCATTGCAAGCCCAGCCCACGAGTGCACCATCATCAAACAATCCACCCCACGAGTGGAACACCATCAACATTTCATTTTTCTCTACTTTCGTTTTTCTTCCTGAGAGAGAGAGCCCCCGCCTTTCGGTGAGATCGAGGTGTGAATGTTATTCCATCGGCACTCTGACGGGTTGTCGTGGTTTCTCGCCCTTCTCCCCATTGAGAGGTGTGTTTCCTCGCGATAGTTTCGCTAGTGCTGGTCTACGCCGAGTAGCGCTTTTTCCTTTTTTCCCTACTTGTGCAGAAAGCTGTACCCCTACGGCCCTACCCCTCCACCCTCCCCGAATCTAACTCTGCTTAGGCCGAGGGTTTTCCGATCGTAGTAATGTCGGAATGTTCCCACTACGCGGCCTTTGAGCCTTGAGGGCTTGATGCGGAAACATGGCGTGGTTTGCGTTCCTCCTGACGAGGTCAGCGTGGTACTGGAAGACATCGTTATTGCGGTGGGTAACATAATCTGGCGAATTAAAATCTGTGCAGCTTCACGGATGAATAAACGTGTGGTTATATTCGTGGCTGAAGAGGAAGTTTGTACATGAAATTGTTTTGACTGGTTTGTCTACCGAGAATGGACATTTTGTCCTGGTCTCCCCACTGGACACCCCAGCCGTGAAAGTCTTGATATCAAATTGTCTCCCATTCCTGAAGAATGATTTAATTTTAAAAGAGCTTTCTTGGTATGGTGCAGTGGTGTCGGAGATCACGATGTTATCTCGGGGGTGTCGCAACGAGCAGGCTAAACATAATACATATATCATGTCCTTCCGGCGGCAGGCGGACATTGTGTTTCCTACATCCAATGTCGACAAGGTGCTCAACATGGTATTTACGTTTCGTATGGATAATCACGAGTACCAGGTATATGCGTCCACGGAAACGTTAAAATGTTTTGGCTGTGGGAACTTTTTTTTTTTCTTTTTTTTTGTATACAAGATCGAGGCTCGTGAAAGAGCGAACATTAATCACACAGAAAGACAAACAGACACATAAAACAAATAACATCGGGAGCGGTAGACAAGATGGGGAGAGAGGGGGAAGGACACAAACACAACATTTGAGAGCAGGGACCGAGAGACATGGAGACATGGAGAGATCTGTGGGAGGGAGAGGGCTTTGGGGGGGAGGCATGTGAAGGGGGGGGGAGGCATGTGAAGGGGGGGGGGGGGTGGGAGAGGTATAAACATATGGACACTGCCAGGATTTCCAGGAAAGAAGTTGGAATTTCAAACAAGGTGGATCTGGGGTTTGGGCATCTAAAACGGTTTTATCCACAAATTGTCTCGGCGGTGCTTGAGCAGACAACACCCCCTGATACTGTAACAGAAAACGTACCATCGACATCGATAACCTCCGAGAATGAAAACGTTTGGGATGGTTTTACACTCTCCTCCTCTTTGAGAAAGAGGAAAACACCTCGGAATGTCCCTCCACCCCGTAAAGAAAAGAAGGTGGTGTTGGACTCAGATGCATTGGACTCAGTACCACCTGATAAAACATCGATGAGTAATCGATATGAAGTATTGCTAAATGTGAATGCAGATCCTCTGCCTGCTGTCGATATGGACCCTCAGCCTAATGTGGAGGAGTTGCATGCGCTACCTCCAGATGAGGTTGGAGTGCAAACTACATTAAATCCTTGTGCGGATTATGACAAGTCGGGTCGAGATTCGGGGGGGGGAGAGCAAATTTCGACCCGTCAGTGTTCCAACGCATCTGATGGCGATCTTTCAAACCAAATAGTCGTTGTACCGGCCAATTTAGAAAACGTACCTGAGCACAATGATTGTCCGATGAAGAACCTCAAATTGTGCAACAGGTTGCAGAATCGCCCCCCTCCCCCCACATTACCCAGTGTTCTGGTGTAACCTCCCCCTCAACCTGTTCCTACAGAAACAGGGCAGGATGACACCTGCACACCACAGAGTATTCCCATGTCTAAAGAGCCAGGGGTTGTAAGTGTCCCGGATAGTGCTTCTGACATGTCTGAGGAGGAATCCTATGACATTGAGGAATTCCCCACATACAGTGATTCCAACGTCTTACCATTGCAAATACTCAAGTCCCTGAACCAGACTTTTAGAAAAAGATATATTGAAATAAAAGATCATTTTTCTGATCCACATGGGTTTATTGAAACGGCAAGGTGTATTATTTGCCGACCCAGTGACCACAATTTCACAGAACCCCAATGCAGTAGGCTTAAGAAATACATTGTTAAAGCTAAAAATGAACTAAAATGATGATACGCATATTTCTCTTTCCTTACCTCTTTTACATCTCCAGACGATCTTTCGTAGCCTCAATATAAATGGTGGTGCAGGCTAATCTAGGATGCTCCAAGTGGTCAACCTTGTAAGGCAACGGAAACTAGATGTGGCTTTCTTGCAAGAAACCCACTCTACTCCATCGTCTCACGCTATGTGGAATCGAATGATGAAAAAGGCCGGTCACTTTAGCGATTCAACCTCTCGTACAGCAGGAGTTGCCTTTCTAATTAATCCCCATTTTTGCCCGCTCCAACTCTCATTTCAGGAAATAATCCCAGGTCACGTAGCTTCACTGGATTTTGTTGATGGAGACATAAATTTTACTTTAATAATTATCTGCGCCCCTTCAAAGGGCGTGGACCGACGAACCTTCTATAACAGGTTACGACTCCACATGATGCAGTTGGACTTGCAGAAGTGCATCATAATAGGTGGTGATTTTAATTGCACCCTGCAACCTGAGTGCGATCGGAAAGGCACAGAACCTCACCCCGGACCAGCCAGACTGTTTTCTAAAATAATAAGAGATTTTGGTTTTCAAGATATCTGGCGGATACAAAATCCAGGCACCCATCAATTTACCTGGTGTAAGGTTGCCAATAATCAAGTGGCCCTTGCCAGACTTGATAGATTTTATATAAATTTGCCATTTGCCAACCTCTCCCCCACCACTGAAATTTCCCCGTCTGGTTTCTCCGACCATCACCTCATTACCATGAGTTACCGCGTAGGGTTATCTCCAAATCGCCACTCTTTTTAGAAACTCAACATTTCCATATTAGATAACCCCTCCTTTAGGAATGCCTTTAAGAGGGTGTGGTCCAATCTGAGAGGCTACAAATCCAGTTTCAAGGACCAGCGATTGTGGTGAGACAGCACAAATATCCAAATTCGAAGTTTCTGTCAGCAATTCTGTTTTCTAAACACACCAGTAGAACGCAGGATAAAAGTGGAGCTGGAGAAGGACATTCTCTAGATTCAAACCAATAAAAAAACCCATCCTACCCCCCAACAGCAACTGAGACTGTGTGAGAAAAAGTCTCTTAATAATATAATTGCCAATCAAACACAAGGAGCTCTAACGAGATTACGCTTTCAACACCTTTACCTCCTGGATTCCCCGACCCGGTTTTTCTTTGATTTTGAATCAAAATCTCCTCATTCCCTAATTACTACCTTGAAACGTCCAGATAACTCGATCACGACTAACCCTGTAGAAATGAAGAAGGATGCAAGACTCTTTTTCTCAACACTTTACCAGGCAACAGATGTCGATGCAGAACTTGTTCCCATTTTGTTTGATGGTGTCGGTACACTAACTCCAAAGCAAAGAACGAACTTGGAGTCACCGCTCATGCTTGAGGAACTTTCTGTTGCCCTTAAGAGCCTGGACAGAGGGAAATCACCTGGCCTGGATGGTCTGTCAGTGGAGTTCTTTGAAAAATGATGGGACTTGATTGGACCCAAATTGCTTCCGGTTTTCCTGGAGAGCTTGAAGAAAGGTGAACTTTCACTGAGCTGCAGGAGAGCCGTGCTTACTTTGCTTCCTAAAAAAGGAAATTAAATGCTCATCTCACATTGGAGGCCAGTGTCCTTGTGTACGGACTATAAAATTTTCTTAAAGGCTTTGGCTTTGCGTCTCTCACCCCTACTAAAAGACATTATACACATTGACCAAACTTTTTGTGTTCCTGGTCGCAATATTCAGGATAATGTCTCTGTTGTAATCTGTGAGAGGTAATTGAAATCTGTGAGACTAATTATGAAAGTTGTGGCTTGATCTTCCTAGACCAGGAGAAAGCTTTTGACTGTGTTTCTCATACATACCTTTTTGAAGTTCTAAAATGTTTTGGTTTTGGACCTCTTTCTATCCCATACACAGTTATGATTCTCCAACATATCGGCTATCTTGAAGATAAACAGTGAACTTGTACCCCACTTTTGTGTTGGGAGAGGGGTAAGGCAGGGCTGCCCTCTGTCAGGAATTTTGTACGCTTTATCCCTTGAGCCGCTCTTAAATACCTTTCGAAAGTCCTTGTCTGGTGTTACAATTGGAACCCACCCCTTAAAAAGCATTGCTTATGCAGATGACATCTGTGTCTGCATCAGACATTCAGAAGACATTGTTTTGATGATTAGTGCATTGGATCTCTTCAGCAAGGCATCATCGGCCAAGATAAATTGGACAAAAACAGAAGCGCTGTGGCTTCAACCCTCTACCTATCCCCTACCCACCCCCCTATTCCCTCTCCCCCCTCCTCTCCCTGCCAATCTTTCATGGAGAAGAGATGAGATTAGGTTCCTGGGGCTGTTCCATGGCCCCTGAAATTTTGTGAGGCATAACTGGGAAGGCTTGTTGGCACACATTGAAGTACTTTTATTGAAATGGAAGCACTTGCTCAGCCAACTGTCCTTCCAAGGTAGGGTACTAGTCATCAACAGTCTGGTCACCTCTATGTTATGGTACAATGTTCTTTCCCTACAGCTGTCCACAACTCTGGTGGATGAAATACAAGAATGCATTCACCCATTTCTTCTGGTCCGGAAAGCGTTGGCTGAGACCAGAGATCCTAAACTTACCAACTGCAGAGGGTGGACAAGGGCTTGTCAATGTCAAGTGCCACATCATGGCTTTCCGTCTACGAACAGCATGGTGCTTCTTGTTTTATCCTTGTTTGGCCTGGAGACAGCTTACCAGTTGCATCTTACGTCAAGCGGGGAAGTTGGACCTTGCACTGGAGCTGTTCCTAATGGATTCGACCAAGATAGACCTATCCATGCTACCTTCCTTTCACCAAAGCCGACTGAATGTGTGGCAAGCCTTTACCTGTCTCTGTTACACCTCAACTTATGTTTGATCCATGTTCTTCAACGAAGCATTGTTACACAACTCTTTATTTGGTGAGTGTGTGAATGAAAGTACCTTCATTCAACAGTTTATAAATGCCTCTGTAACAAAAGTGTGTCACTTGAGAAACGCCACCAATGACAGGTGGATCAGTGCTACCGCTCTGGCTTCGACGGTTGGCATTAGATCGTGTCACAGAGTTGACAGCTTTTTGAAAATGGTGCTTCGCATCTACTGTGCCTCAAATGGCTGGGCAAGCAACCCTCCCGTACCCACCTCTGAATCTTCTCCACCCTTCCCCAATCTTTGTCTATCTGATTCTCTTAGTTTGGAACCGATTAGTTTTGACCGCTCTCTATCCTTTTCTGGGAACAATCGAAAGACCCTGTATGTGCAATGCTTAAAAGTCCTTTTTCCTTCGTTGTCCTCCCCTGTACCCTGTAGATGGCCTGCAGTCCTGCCAAATGCCCCTTCCCTTTACCCTATTTGTCGTTGGTACTATAAACAGTCTGTGCCCAAATGGGTTGGGGATCTCCAATGGAGAATTGTTCAATGGATCCTACCTACAAATTCTCTAATTGACTGCAAGCGATAAGTGTGCAATGTCCATTTTGTGGACAAACTGAAACCTTGCCCCATGCGTATGTACGCTGTGACCTTTTAACGCCTTTATTGTTTTCTTTCAAATGTTACTCGCACGTCTTTCCTTTGGTTTTGATTTTCCTGCCTTTATTTTTGGCCCTAGTGGGCGTTTCAATTCCCCAACAACAATTTTATTTCATTTCTTTCTTTCGCAAGCCAAGTTGGTGATATACAACACCAGGAAATCAAAGATAAGCAATGATTCCTATAGTACGGATGTTTTGGAAATGTTTAAAGCTCTCTGTGTTTCAAGAATTAACCTGGAATTTTGTTGTTGTTCTGAGTTTCAACTCTTTGAGAAGCAGTGGTGTTTTAAAAATGCATTTTGTAAAATAGCTGATGGTCAGTTAATATTCACTATGTAGTTTCTTTCCTCAATACTTTCTTGTTTGTTTGCTTATATTTTGTTTATTACCTCGGCCACCAAAAGTGGATGGAGGTCATGTTTTCACCCCTGTCTTTCTGTTTGTCTGTCCATTTGTAAAAAAATATATATCTCAAAACATTGTGGACGGATTCGGACGAAATTTGGCAGAGATGTAGCATGTGTGACACCGACGAAATGATGAGATATTGGTGAAGATCTGGATTCGGATCCGGCTAATCGAATTTTTAAAGTGATTCTTCACCTTGGGAGATAGGGCCAAAAGCGATACATAGCAGGATATCTCAAAAAGTTGTGGGCGGATTTGGACGAAACCTGGTGGACCGATTGGGTGTCTGACAAGGACGATTCGATTCGATTTTGGTGAAGATCTGAATATGGATTCGGATATGAGAATTATTTAATTTTTAAGTGATTCTTCACCATTGGAAGATAGGGCCAAAAACGATACATTGCAGGATATCTCAAAAAGTTGTGGGCGGATTTGAACGAAACTTGGTGGACCAGTTGGGTGTCTGACAAGGAAGAATCAATTCAATTTTGGCGAAGATCTGGATCCGGATCCAGCTAGTATAATTTTTAAAGTGATTCTTCATTATTGAGTGATATGGCCAACCAGGCAGAGGTATGCTCTCTACTGAGTGCCGTTCTAGTTTATCATGTAAAGGTTTGTGCAACTGTTGTGATTGTTTCCTTTGAATCGCTTTCATTTGTTTTTTATACTTTTGTAATAAAAGGACATAAAAAGTCAAAGTCTCTCTTTCTCCATCTCTCTCTGTCCCACACCCCTATCTCTCCCTTTCCTACCCCTCTCTGTCTCTTCACCCACCCCTTTCTCTCTCGACTACCACTCTCTGTCTCTGAAGATCTGAAGGTGTACTGAAGAACACAATTGAAACTTTATGAATGATTTGATAAAAGACAAAAAACACATCATCCCATTTCTTTTGATTTGGTTGTATTATTATCTTAAAAATAGAACAAGACTTCGTGGACAGCCAATACTTCATTTCTAAGCCTAAAATTATCTTAATATAATCCATGGTAAGTTTACCCAATGAAATGTTTTGAATAAATCAATAAGTTGTTAAACTCATTTTACTCTCTTTTCTTCAAGCACCATACGTGGTCCTATATTGAACCTCCCATTTTGGAGTTCTTTCAACAAAGCACAAGAATAAAAGGCTTCCTTTTGTTTCTATCATGGTATTTCTACCCCTGGCTTCTGTTAGTGTTGGTGTAAAAACGATAAAGGCAAAACTGTCTTTGTTTATGCATTTTACAATATTACTAGTAAAAAGCCCGTCAAATATGACGGGTTGGAACAGTTTATTCGATGGTGCAGCCGCATGAGCATGCCAAAGTCAGAAGCCTCGGCCTCGTGTCATGTGTGCTTATATCTGCTTCATTTATGAGACATCCTTCGGACGTAAATGAACACTCGTTTTACTCTACGTGCATTACACATCACATGCAGCGAATTTGACTTCCCTGCACCTTGTATTTATTGTTATTTTAAAAAAACGCTTCTGTACGCCGACCTTGAGGCTCGATTTGCAATCCACCGTCTACAATTCCAATAGAAGAGACGTGATTACTCTTCTTTGGAAAATGTTTTTCGACTTTGTTTTATCCTCAAAAATAGACCTTAGTGAACACACATTCGTGTTAAAAGATTGGCCTTTAAAGCCTACCCTTATGAAGGGGGACAGACATCTGTACAAACACACAAACTGACATTGTGTTTTATATGGTAGATTGATGTTGGGCTGACAGGATGGCCTAGAGGTACACACACTTGCCCAGCTAGTTCAAATCCCGACCCAGCTATTAACTGTCATCCCTGTGTTTCACAGGCAGGTTGATTCATCATTGTGTGTGCTATCCCTTGGATGGATGTTAAACTGGACAACCCATCTACTGACATTAGTTCCTCTGATGATGCCTTAGCAAAGGTCCCCCAATTGTGATTAAAAAAATTGTTTTGCAACTTTAACAACCTTCCTTCATTTGCAAATACCAATAACAACCAAAAGCCATCTGATTGGCTTGCATTTGTGGAATCAGCACAATAAAAAAAAAAAACAAAGGTTTAAAGCACCATTAGAGTGACCAAAAAATTGCACCATTTTTGCACCAAATAAAAAAAAGTAAAACTTGCACTTTAAAAACCAGAACTGCCAGAACAATGAGGCAATGACATATTTAAAAAGTGGTACCAAGACCGAATTCCAAATTTTCCAGTGGAATGAAAATAAAGTTGACGACCTTGCTTTATCAGGATATTTACTGGTTTATAACTGCTGTGTACAGCCTCATGCACTGAATAAATGATGCCACAGATTTGATTTTGTAGCAGGGAATGTCAGATCAGAAATTTTTCATGTTCAATCATTAGTCTGAGAAATAAGGTTGAAACACTTAGCATTTCCCACATTGAAGGTCTGATATGGTTTAGGCTCCGTTTAACCCATTATTAGTCCCCAATGGAATGATTCCGAAACCGAGGCTTATGGATTGGGTCTAGTCTGTCTGTCCATCCGTGTGTTCGTGCATCCACAACCATATCTCAGGCATGTATTGACCGATTTTGTTCATTCTTGGCAAAAACACAATACATGACGGTATACATATGCACATCATTTTGTTTCAGGTCGCGATCAAAGATGGCCCACTGGTGGCCATTTTAGTTGTTAAAACTCTGATGTTGAACTTGTCCTCAACCATTTATGGGACATGCATTTACTGATCTTGTTAAAACTTGGCACACAGATAAGGAATGATGGCTTAGATACGCATGTGTCATTTTGTTTCGAGATCACATGCAAGATGGTAAACTTGCGGCCATTTTGTTAGTTAAACGTATCCCCAACCATTTATTGAACCTGCATGGTCCGATTTTGTTTAATCTTGGCAGAAGCACAGTACATGATGGCATACACATGCCCCTCACTTTATTTTGCCATCCGATCAAAGATGGCCGACTGGTAGACTGGCGGCCATTTTAGTTGTAAAAAAACCTGATATTGAACACGTCCTCGACCATTTATCGTTAATGAATTTACTGATCTTGTTCAAACTTGGCAGACAGATGATGAATAATGGGTTACATATGCATGCCATTTATTTTCGAGATCAGATCCAAGATGGCCGACTGGTGGCCATTTTGTTACTTAAACGTGTCCCAAACTATTTCTCGACATGCATGGACCGATTTTCTTCAAAGTTGGCACAAAGACAATGCATGAGAGTATACATATGCCGAAGATTTTGTTTTGTAATCGGACCAAAGATAGGCAACTGGTGACCTGTAACTCCGTACAGAAAAATTACTAAAACCGCAGGGGCTATGCCATTTAATGTCTTTTTCTCCTTGTTTCCTCTTGGCTGACAGTCTGTAAAAGTCGCAACTTTGTACCAAAGTATGACTTGAAAGTTTAGATTGGACTATATAAAAAAATAAAATAACCACCTTTAGAGGCCATTTTCCCCGCAAAGCAGGGGTTGGCCTTTTTCGGGAACCGTGGTTGTTGTTGTTTTTCGGTCCCCTTTTTGAAGCAATATTTTACGGCCGGATGCCCTTCCTGACGCCAACCCTTTTTGCCGCCTTTAACGACAAACAGGGAATTACCAGTGAACTGGTACTCAATTAGCCGACCTCGGAAGGATGACAAGCTGAGTCAACCCCCCTGGCGTTAATTCAGCGATCGACCGGGATTCGAACCCAGGATCCTAGGATCCTAAGCCGGCACCCTAGCCGCTAGCCCAACACCAGGGACTGCTAGAGCGAAAAGAAATAATAAGAGTAGACTGAATAAAATAAGTAAATGGAGGATGAAATGAGGAGAGAGGAGGAAAGAGAAATAACTTGTGTTTGGAGCAGACAAAAGGTTGATGATGAAGGATTGGTGAAGGGGGAAGAAGGGGATGCTGGTGTGTGTGTGTGTGTGTGCGTGTGTGTGTGTGTGTGTGTGTGTGTGTGTGTGTGTGTGTGTGTGTGTGTGTGTGTGTGTGTGTGTGTGTGTGTGTGTGTGTGTGTGTGTGTGTGTGTGTGTGTGTGTGTGTGTGTGTGTGTAGGAGGGGGGGAGGGGGTGTTAAGTAAAAATTGTCCCCCACCTGTGCGCGCATACGGAATGGATAGATGTGCTCCCTCGGATTCTGATTAAATTAATTGAAGGATGATAATGCACGAAATTCAGACATAGATGTCATTTGCACCCAGACCCACATTCCATTATCAATTTAATTAGCCTAATCTATCCATTATTGAATTAAATGACAATTTTTTTTTTTTACATTGCTGTACCGTTTGATGTATTAACATGGTCTGCTCGGCCATCATGATAGTGGCTCAAAAGCCGAACTCCTGCTAAGTTGCACCATTGGCATCTTGAATGCCGTATGATTGCAGATGGGACATCTTGATATTATCGACTGGGGTGGTCTGTGATGCAACTCTCCCTGGCCTTATCCAGAATGGCAGTTTTAATCAGCTGGAAGCGAATCCAACAGCGAAAGAATGCAAACCTGACCGCTGAGCCATCCTTCAAACACGCTCGTCCATCATTCTCGTCGGTAGCTCTGTGCGCAGCTACTTTAATATTGAGGTCTCCTCGCTGTTCTTTTGTATCCCAATCAGAGCAAAGGCCGAGCGAACTTCGACCACACCATGAGTAGTAAGGAAACTATTGGCAGCCTCTCAACAGACACAGCTCTGCCTTCTTGTACAAGGCTTGAAATCGATCCACGTGAAGCCGAAGTGGCATTTTCAACAATGACAAAATGAACATTTCAAAGGATCGACTTCACTTCGATTTAAGATAACGTCGTTATTTAATGTACATCGCCTAATTAAGCATTGCCTCTGAACACGAGCAACACAAAAGGAACAGAATGGGTCCTGATTTCATGTCCGCAATAGCAGCTGGGCTGTCGTGGCGAACTTGTCGTTGTGGTTGCCCTTCGGAGCCGAAGATGGCCGTTCATACGTGGCCTAGTACACTTGGGATCATTAATTAGTGATGGTGTAAGAGCTGAGCTGTTCGCAAACAGTCCGAGTATCCTGGCGACAGATAATATCATCGAAGGACACTTGCTACCTCTGTGGCTCCAAAGGTGGACGGAGGTCATGTTTTCACCCGTCTGTTTGTGAACAGGATATCTCAAAAAGTTGTGCACGGATTTAGACGAAATTTGATGGATAGATTGGGTGTGTGACGAGGACGAAATGATGAAATTTTGGTGGTATGTCTATTTCTATGTGCACCATATTTTTGGAACTATATCTATGTCTATGTGCACCATCCTTTTGGTGCTATGTCTATGTCTATGTGCACCATCCTTTTGGTTCTATGTCTATGTGCACCATCCTTTTGGTTCTATGTCTATGTGCACCATCCTTTTGGTTCTATGTCTATGTGCACCATCCTTTTGGTTCTATGTCTATGTGCACCATCCTTTTGGTGCTATGTCTATCTCTATGTGCACCATCCTTTTGGTTCTATGTCTATGTGCACCATCCTTTTGGTGCTATGTCTATGTCTATGTGCACCATCCTTTTGGTTCTATGTCTATGTGCACCATCCTTTTGGTGCTATGTCTATGTGCACCATCCTTTTGGTTCTATGTCTATGTGCACCATCCTTTTGGTGCTATGTCTATGTGCACCATCCTTTTGGTGCTATGTCTATGTCTATGTGCATCATCCTTTTGGTGCTATGTCTATGTGCATCATCCTTTTGGTGCTATGTCTATGTCTATGTGCATCATCCTTTTGGTGCTATGGCATCCGGCCATAAAAACATTGCCTCAAAACAGGGAACCATGATTGTCATGGGGCCCGCAAGGCTAACACCCGCTCTAGCGGGGAAAATGGCCTTAAAACGATCATTCATTCATTCATTCTATGTCTATGTGCATCATCCTTTTGGTGCTATGTCTACACTACCGGTCAAAAGTTTAAGTACACCCAAAATAATGTGTTTAATGTGCAAAATGAACATAAGATGTGAACAAAACTCTTACCAAATATATATCTGCTTATCTACTGATAATATATTGTGCTTCAATGCATCTTTCCTGTGCGAAACGTAGGTTTAAAGCAATTTTGGGAAATAGGTCGAAAAGTGCAATACTTAATCCAAACTGAAACGCAAAGATAATGTAATTATCATCTTTTTTCATATCAGGTAAGTTTCATCTCAGGAGAAAAAACTGTTTACAAATAATCTGCTCTGTGTGGAATTCATGTTTGTGCTTAGTTTCTTCATCACATGCAATATCTATTATTGCCAGGTGTTGCAAAAAATGTTTACAGAAACGCCGGCCATACAATCAAATGAGTGTTTTTGTGTTTCAGATTGCATGAACATGGGTGCCAAAGCTAAGCTAACGCCAGAAAAAGAAAAGCAATTGTAACTTTGAGAAAAGAAGGCCTTGAAACAGTTGCAATGCTGGAGCTATTCAGCTGAGCTCTAATATCCAGTGCTGTAAGACGTCTGTTGCGCAGACTGGTGATTCAGATTACTTGTCCTGCAATTCTGTTGTGAGTCTTGGTCAACCAGAACGTTTTCTATCTGCATTTCTACCATTTTTGTTATGTTGTTTAATGGCACAAAGAACTGCTTTTACTGACACTTGTAATTTTTTACATTTCTCTCAAGGATGGGCATTCTTTTATCAAAGTTACAATTGCCTGTCTTTTTTCTGGCATTAGCTGAGCTTTGGCATTTGGTGAATGCTACGCACGGGTGGGAGGCCGGAAGCAAACATGCAATGCAGATACGGCGAATGCTAAAGCATGAAACCAATAAATTCCACATTCCTGTAGCACCTTCAGTCACACGTCAAACATGGACAGCAAGTTCGTGAAGGACTTCCATGAAAAACGTACTCATTCGCAAACAAACGGGTACGTTCACGTATCGAAACATCAATCGTGGGCCCGTGGCGAATTTGCATATGGCGATCCGTGAAGTTCACGTTTAGAAAGTAGAAACCATCACGGCATGTCATCATTCACTTGAACTTGATATCTCTTTTTTCATTCCAAACAACATAATTCCAATCACAAATTAATCACAAAAGAAACTTTTAACAACATTGTTAATGTTTCCTTCATTGTAAAAACTACTAAGTCAACAGTTAAAAGGATTTTGAGCCGATAGGTGTCACGACCTTGGCAAGATCGATGGAGACAGCAATCTGTTAGCGTATACACCGCCCAAATAGCCATGTAGAATTCTCTCATGTAGAGATTAAACTCACTTTGGCTGAGGTCATCATTTACTTTTAATGATGTTTATATACGAATCAAAAAGAAGATAATTGGTTTTGGGTCGTCCTTTCCGCATATCTCGTGGGATTGTGAGTTGGAGAGATGGCGGGGAGGGGGTTGGCATTCTCTCAAGTAGGGATTCAACCCATGTCCTTATAAAAGGTCTTTGTCCGAGGTCACCGAGTCTGATCGGTGCAGCGCATCTGTGCAGCGATCGGTGCAGCCATTTGTGCGGCACCCTAGAAAATAACGTTATGCGGGAGGCCAAACCTGAAAATGCTGGAGGCCAAAGCTGAAATTGGAAAAACAATATACCCTATTTTACTCTCGGGGATCCCAGGATTACCCACCCAAAATATCGTTGCGATCGGTTCAGCCGTTTTTGCGGTACCTTCGAACGGACGGACGGACAGACGGACAGACAGACAGACGGACGGACATTTGGTGAATTATAGTAAGATATGGAACCCGGTTTATCGCAAATGCTGGCATAGCTGCTACAGAATCCGTGCTCATTTTCCCCACCACTTCTCTCTCTCTCTCTGTCTCTCTCTCACCCACGCTCTCCCTACCACTTCAGCTCGCATTCCTCCCACTTGCCAAACAGTAGGGACCTGTAACATTAGGAGATTCTGCTATAACTTCACATATGTCTCCTGACATGTGGCTGCTGCTCCTCCGATTGTTGTTTGCTAAACAGAAACATTTCTTTCTCTGTATGTTCCTGATTCCTCTTTGTATATGCTTGACAATTCTCTACCATTTTGACAGGCCTTACTTACCTCTGCTGCAATGGTTGTGCAAATGCTTATGTCAAGAACTCTAACCTCCTCCCCATTAGACCATCCCCCACGGACTACATTATTCATGAACCCCTCCTAACCCCTTGTGCTTTGCTCTCTTAAACCAAGCAATGCTCATTTGTGTGGTGTAACATTTACCTCGTCTGTTATGACAATGACTCAATATACACCTCTTTCTGATATATGAGCAAACTATTAACTACACACTCAACTATCTCTCTCTCTCTCTCTCTCTCTCTCTCTCTCTTCATCTCTCTCTCTCTCCCCCTCTTCATCTCTCTCTCTCTCCCTCTTCATCTCTCTCTCTCCGTCCTCCTCCGTCCCGAAACAGAGTGCGAGACCTGATGAAGCCTTCCCTAAATGGATGGTTATCCACCGGTTCTCTCACATCAAAAGTGGGGGTTCGGTCATCTAGAATGGTGGACAAAGTTTTGAGAGTTGTGATTAAAACTTTCAGGGAATTAAATATCGGGTGGACTGGGGCAGATGAAGTGGTGGACTCTCGTCTCTATTTCCCCGAGCTCCAAGTCACCTCAAAAAAACAACAGGGTGTCTTCTCAAAGTCAGATGGTTGCGGTGTGTTCCATGTGATGGGAAAAAAAAGTTATTTATGGGATATGCCAAGAGGTGCTTATACCGGGTTTCACAAAACCTTAAAAAAATCGGTGGGATGAGATCATTCCGGCTAATTCGTTCCTATCTCCAGTGTGGAAAGAGATGTATAGGTCTCCAACTTTAGGTCGAACCGGAGACTTAAATTGGAGACTAGTTCATCAGGCCCTGGTCACCAAATACTTACTTAATAAGTTTGATCCTTCTGTACTGAATGTTTGTCCTTTTTGTGAAGAGGCTGAAAATGTGACCCATGCTTTTGTGAAATGTAAGAGATTGGTACCCCTTTTTTGTTTCCTCCAACAGCTCTTTTATAAATTTCAGTTTGTTTTTTCTGTTGCAATTTTTGTGTATGGCATTGAAAGGAGCACCAAGAACAAGACAGCGGTCCCTTTCTTGAATTTTCTGTGCGGAATTGCTAAACTCGCAATATATAAAACTAGAAAGATCAAATTGAGTGGCAGAGATGAAAATGTGATGTTTTGCTTCAAAGGAATAGTGTCGGCCCGGATAAGTTTCGGCAGTGTGAACGACGATTGTTTTACAGATGAGGTGTTGAGTTTGTTTTTGTAAATTATACCTACGCTCAATGTCCACATATACATGTATATACATTCTTTTTGCTTGTACAACTTTCTTTTTCTTGTAAAAATTTTGCGGTGTTCTTCCATGTGTGTTTTGATACTTTTATAATAAAAGCACATAAAAGTCAAAAAAGTCTTCATCTCTCTCTCTCTCCCTCTTCATCTCTCTCTCTCTCTCTCCCTCTTCATCTCTCTCTCTCTCCCTCTTCATCTCTCTCTCTCTCTCCCTCTTCATCTCTCTCTCTCTCCTTCTTCATCTCTCTCTCTCTCCCTCTTCATCTCTCTCTCTCTCCCTCTTCATCTCTCTCTCTCCCTCTTCATCTCTCTCTCTCCCTCTTCATCTCTCTCTCTCTCCCTCTTCATCTCTCTCTCTCTCTCCCTCTTCATCTCTCTCTCTCTCTCCCTCTTCATCTCTCTCTCTCTCTCTCCCTCTTCATCTCTCTCTCTCTCCCTCTTCATCTCTCTCTCTCCCTCTTCATCTCTCTCTCTCTCTCTCTCCATCTTCATCTCTCTCTCTCCCTCTTCATCTGTGGTGATTTGAACTGGCGCCATTGGCTGGAAATCTTATCTACAACAACAACTACAGAATTGTTGTGATTACTTTCTGTGAATCCGTTGATCTGATCCAATCAGTGAGCCTTCCAGCTCATAGAGCTCTGTTCGGCCCTCATTGTTGGACTTGGTAATATTAATACATCTCGATCTCTCTTCTTTTTAGCCACACTTGCTTTCTCTGAATATGTTATTCTGAACATACAAATGTCTGTAGCCTTAGTTATAGAGTTGCCACAGCACTGCCAAGTCCAGCCGTTTACTTTCATCAACTGTCAGGGACGACAATCTGCACTCTTCCTAAAAGACTGGCTTTAAATCTCCTTGATCTGCATTTGATATTGACTTGGCCTGGGAATACTTTCACAAAACCCATCTTTCTCTGATGCATCGGTTTATCGCATCTCATCTGTAACTATCCCATCCATCCTCTTGGCCTTGGCACACAGTCTTCTGGCAGAGCAGCTGCTATCAAGTGGATCTCCTTATTTTCACAGGTGACCCAATCGAGGTTAATCTTATGTCATTTCTCATTGCCTGCAGCAAGTGTGCTTACATCCACAGGCAAGGGAGAAAAACGATATCTGGCCAATCTTATAAAGGCTGAGCTGTCTAATCTGTCCGCTTTCTGAAAAACTCTCTCTGTTCTGCCTTGAGAAATCTGTGTATGCTCCCCATCCATCCCTTCCTTCACCATAAAAAGCTTCACTGCAGACTCTACTTGTGACGATGTTGAATATATCAACCTAGGGTCTCCCACCAAAGATTGTGAGTAGATTGATTAATGGGGGTTCTGGGGAAAAGCACTTCTGAGACACTTTCATGAAAATGACCAATTCCTAAGGCACTTTCACCAATTGTTTTCAGTTTTCTGAGACAAATTTCCAGGAATCGACAAAAAACAGACCGATTTGTTTTTTTACTATTTCTAATGGGTTGTAATGGGTTAATTTTAAAAAATAACAAAAAGTATCACAATTCTCTTTTAAGAGGGCATCTTGTCCATTCTCACAATTTGTTCATTATATCCACATAAATTAATATTTTTTAATGTTTATCAAATTGCACAATATATAATTAATAACAATTACTCTTTTGGGAAAAATTGGTCAAAAAAATCAATCACTCATTTTCACTTCATTCATTTGGTTTGCCTCACTCACTTCATCTTTTCAATTGTGTTGGCTGATTTCCCCAGAATGGTGTGATCCTTATGTTGCTAAGCAACTTCCTTGCCTCCTTCAGACATTGACGAAGTTGACGAAGTCGCCGGAGGCATTATGTTTTCAGGTTGTCCGTCCGGCTGTCCGTCCGTCCGTCAGGCTGGCCGTCTGTCCGTCCGTTCGTGATAGGTTTTTGTTACCATGATAACTTGAGAACGGCTGAAGGGACCTAATTCAAACTTGGTACATGGATGTTTAATGAGGTAAAGAAGAATTGATTCGATTTTGGAGTGACGAGGTCAAAGGCCAAAGGTCAGAGGTCATGTTAGGTAAAAATTCTGTTACCGTGATAACTTGTGAACCAGTGATGGGATTCTGACCAAATTTGGTACAATTATGTAGAATGAAGAAAAGATGAACTGTTTAGAATTTGGGTTCAAGAGGTCAAAGTTCAAAGTATGTAATAGGTCTATAACTTGAGAACAGCTCTTGTGATCTAATTCAAACTTGGTACAGATATGTGTGTGTGTATATATATATATATATATATATATATATATTCCCCGCATACAGTGCATATATATATATATGCGGGGAATATACATGATATATATACACATGATATATAATGACATATATATATATACACACACACATACATACACACAGACTTGGCATTTAATATGGAATATATTTTTTTCCTTGACTTGGGTTTACTTTCTGGACTCGGTATATCAATCTGGTGAGTTTCTTTTACGCTTCGGTGATTTCTTTGTTAAAAGAACCATGTCACTGATTGTCTGTCGCAGCAAGAAGTCAATAACAGGATTATATCACAGGTGGCGTGACAAAATGTACGGACAGGTACATTTGACGATTGGCTTCACAATCGGGTACATAAGGGTTGTTGCGTTCTGTATTAGTGGAAAACAACTGCGGCACGTCTACAAAAGTTATTGCCGCTTCCCCTGGAGATGGTCCGTCAACTCGACAATGCTGTTTGTCATTTAGTGGTGGCTTTACGAAATTCCGGCATGAAACAGTGTGCTATTCCTTGGCAGTATGGCATCACTCAAGGTCAGGTGTCAAATATCCTGAAACGAAATGCTCAGAGGGGTGTCCCTACTCCAATACCGAGGCCAGGACGTCCCCGCAGAACCACAAGGAGGGATGATCGCCAGCTGCACCGGTTAGTCCGCAATGGCCGTACCAAGTCAGCTAATCGGCTTGGGGATGAGTAGCAGCAACTGACAAATGTGCCTGTATCGAGAAGGCTAGTCAACCAACGACTGGTTCAAGCAGGCTATCGTGCCAGGCGTCCCCTGAGAAAGCCACGTCTGACCAGACAACACCGCCAGCGCCGATTGCAGTGGGACAGAGAGCACCGTCAATGGCAGCCAGGACACTGGAATCACGTGATCTTCAGTGACGAGTCAAGATTTCTGGTCTATCGTCAAGATGGCCGCGTCCGAGTGCACAGACAAGTGCATAAAGCCTACAACGAAGATTGTATAGTGCCAAGAGTCCAAGCTGGAGGTGGTGGGGTGACCGTTTGGGCTGCTTTTCATGCAGGGGGCAAAACTGACCTGGTTGTTCTGAATGGAAACATGAACCAGTTCAAGCACAGGGCCATTCTGGAAGAAACATTGCTTCCATTTGTTCGTGCAGCCTTTCGAGGAAACTTTGTCTTCCAAGATGACAATGCACGGCCTCATCGTGCTCGCATGATCCAACACTTTCTTGCTGACCGTGGTGTAGAGCATATGGAGTGGCCTGCCATGTCCCCGGATATGAATCCGATAGAGAACTTGTGGGCAGAATTAACGTGTCAAATCGACAACTTGGACCAGCAGCCTGCCTCTGTGCGTGAATTGCAGCAGGCCATTGTAACTGCATGGCAAGCGATTCCTGTCCAAACCTTGGCAAATCTCATGAACAGCATGCCTCAACGTGTAAGTGCTCTCCTGAATGCTCGTGGGGGTTACATGAAGTACTGAACTGTAATTTTACTGTCCGTAATCCCAGTCGTAATTTAAGTTTTGTTTTTGTTAAAAAACTTTTTGGCTAATGTGCAAAATAAAGAGATACTTCTGGAAAACGCACAGAAGTTTAACACAGTGAATTGAGTTCGATATCAGTTTACATCACTTTCAAGGGTCAATTTATTTACTTCGAAATGTCAAATGTGGTTTTTGTTTCTTTTAAAGGTCACATTAACAAAATCTAGAATAATTTCAACATAATTCCAATGAACTTTTGGTTCTAAGTCATCTTGAAAAGTAAGTTCACCCCCACAAAAAAAATATTCCATATTAAATGCCAAGTCTGTATATATATATATATTGTTATGAATTTTGGTAGAGCAACATCTAGAGCGAGGTAGATCTGATAGGTAGGTATTCGACTGTCGTGACAGGGACTCTACATGTAATAAGTTCTTGATGTTTAGGCGTTTGTCGGGGTAATATGTATGATTGTGGATCTACCTGGAGATTCGGGTGTTAAATAGTGAGGGATTAAAGGTAACGCCCCTGTGAGTTTCACCTAGTAGTCAAACCTTTGTCCATTATGGCACTCCAAACCACATAAACATTAGTTAGGTCCTTAGCGCAACATTAAATAATTCCTTTCCCTGACAATGACTTCAGAACAAACGGACAGGAAACCAGGCCAAAACCACCGCCACAATTGGCCGCCACCGTTTACACCTCCAAGGCCTACAAACCTCGCCTGACACGTGTTATAACACAAGGACCGCGGGGGTCGGGGACGGGAGAGTGGAGTGATGCCGCAGAGGGCGTGACCTGGGCGAGCCGGCGAGTTGGGAGGCTTTTGATTGGCTGAGGAGTGCGCCAATGTGACGTCATCGGCCAGAGATATTAGCGACGGTCGGACGCCTTTTGGGAGAGTTGGCACGGAGAGTTGGCACTGAGAGTTGGCACGGAGAGTTGGCACTGAGAGTTGGCACTGAGAGTTGGCACTGAGGAGTTGGCAGCTGGCACTTGGCACTTGGCAGTTGGCTGCCAGCACTCCCGCGCCAGCACTCCCGCAGAGAGTCGTGTCAAGTGGAGTCGTTTGCTTTGTGCAGCCCTGCGTGGGACCTTTGGAGCAAGGGAGCTCGTGGTGTGGGTGTGCCGTTGAACCGACGAGGCCTGGTGGTGCTCGGGGCCGTGGAACTTGGAGCGAGGCGTGCCGCGGGACGAAAGGAGCCGGGTGTTGGACGGCGGCCACCAAGACGACAAGGACAAGATAAGGCCGTACCCGCGAATACACTTTGCATAAAACTAAAAGACGTGTTATTTTCGTATTCATCTCCCTCGTATCGTGTTTGAAATCTGTTGTGTGTGGGATCCCAATTTAGGCTTATTAGAGTTACTAGGGCATTGCCCGTACTATATCTATATCTAAAATTATATCCCCCCCCCTCTATTTACATGAAATGGTTTGGTCCAAAGCGAACGGCTTGCGAGTACGGTGACAATCCCCCCCCCTCTATTTACATGCAATGGTTTGGTCCAAAGCGAACGGCTTCCGGAGTTTGGTAAAGAAATCGCCATCGCGTGCACAAACGCGCAGGAAAGCGAATGAATCGCAAATTCGGTTTTATTAGTTTTAAAACATAGTTTAACGCCAACATAGTTTGCAAACGTGAAATAAATGAATACGCTCTCAAATGTGCCATCCGAGGCAGAGTGTGTCCGCCACGTTCGGCACACGCGATCGTTCGCTGCTCTCTGATTGGTTGAATCGTTTTTTGGACATAGCTCGGTAAGTAATTGTCCGATTAATATGAAACCTTGAAAAGGCACATCCTCGGGTCCCCAGCAATATACCTGGCAAGTTAAAAGTATATCGGACCCGTGGTTGTCGAGAAACAGCGGTCACAGACAAACAGATGTACAGACGTACAGACGTACAAACGTACAAACGTACAGAGATTACTGGAATTATAGATAGATTAGTACTAGGGCGTGCCCGCACGTACGTGCTTGCCCGTACGTGCTTGCCCGTACGTGCGTGCAAAAAAACATGCGTGCAAACAACAACAACAAAAAAAAACTTTGAAACCACGTGGCAGTAACGACCACAGAACCCCCCCCTCTATTTACATGAAATGGTTTGGTCCATTGGCAACTTTGAAACCACGTGGCAGTAACGACCACAGAACCCCCCCCTCTATTTACATGAAATGGTTTGGTCCATTCGCAAAGCCAAAGCGAACGGCTTGCGAGTACGGTGACCATACCTTGGGAACCACTTGTCCGATTAATTTCAAACCTTGAAAAGGCACATCCTCGGGTCCCCAGCAATATACCTGGCAAGTTTCAAGTAAATCGGACCGGTAGTTGTCGAGAAACAGCGGTCGCATACAGACAGACACACACACACACAGAGATTACTGGAATTATAGATAGATAAGGCTGCGGAGCTTGCTGTGTCCGCCATTCCGCGCGTTTAACTTTGTGTTGATTTGGGATCCGCCATTGAGTTTTCGCCTCGGGAGTGTAAAGCCTCGCAATCGGCCATCCGCAACTGTGGTGTTAATCGCGGTTGCGTAACAAGTGGTGTCAGGAGTGTAGGATTCGAACCCGTCGGACAAATTTTCTTGTCCGCGGCGAGACATCGACACGGTCGGGCGTGCATTGCGCCCGACGTTCGAACGCAAGATTTTTATAGTCGAGGCGGAGAAATTTAATAATCAATTGGGCATACGGAGCGCGATATCGCGTCTTCGTCAAATTTAAATTGTGTTACTGGAATTAAAAGAAACTAGGGCATGCCCGTACTATATATATATATCTAAAATTATATCCCCCCCCTCTATTTACATGAAATGGTTTGGTCCAAAGCGAACGGCTTGCGAGTACGGTGACAATCCCCCCCCTCTATTTACATGAAATGGTTTGGTTCAAAGCGAACGGCTTGCGAGTACGGTGACAATCCCCCCCCTCTATTTACATGAAATGGTTTGGTCCAAAGCGAACGGCTTGTGGAGTTTGGTAAAGAAATCGCCATAGCGTGCACAAACGCGCAGGAAAGCGAAAGAATCGCAAAGTAGTTTTAATTAGTTTTCAAACATAGTTTAACGCCAACATAGTTTGCCAACGTGAAATAAATGAATACGCTCTCAAATGTGCCGTCCGAGGCAGAGTCTGTTCGCCACGTTCGGCACACGTGATAGCTCGCTGCTCTCTGATTGGTTGAATCGTTTTTTGGACATAGCTCGGTAACTACTTCTCCGATTAATATGAAACCTTGAAAAGGCACATCCTCGGGTCCCCAGCAATATACCTGGCAAGTTTAAAGTATATCGGACCCGTGGTTGTCGAGAAACAGCGGTCACAGACATACAGACATACAGAGATTACTGGAATTATAGATAGATACGCGCGCGGGAAACAATCTTCCAGAAGGCGGATGTCGGAGATGGACGAAATGGAGGTACGCAGCGAGGCCTCCGTCAGCGTCGGGAGTGAGCCGGAAATAGGGGAATTAGATGTCGAGGTGAGCCTTGGAACCTCCCCCGTCCCGAGCACCAACTTATCCCCCTCCCCCACCGGGGAGTCGGGAGCAGTAGGAACGGCCCCGACAACCGACCAGATGTTGGGTCAATTGCTTCGAAAAATGGAAGGGATGGAAAAGAACAGTGAGCGATTGGGAAAGCAGATGGGAGACATGAACGCACAGGGTGAGCGAAACCTTGTAGAAATTCGGGGAATAAATGATAAAATTGACGGGCTGGAAAATAAAATGGAGTCGCAGGGGAAGGAATGGAGGGAAGGACTGAAGGACATGAGTGACCAAATTAATGGATTGAAAGGGGAAATGAATGCTCAGAACGAGCAATTGGAGAACAAAATTAATGCCCAAACAAAAAACATGGAGGGGCAAATGGGTAGATTAGAGGAGGATTTGAAAGAACAGATCAAAGGGATGGACAGCAAAATTGAGGGATTGGAGGGAAAAGTGAATGAACAAATGAAAGAGAGGAATTAAAAATTGGAAGGAAAAATTGGGGAAATGGCACAACAGCTGGGGGAACGAATTGATGGCATAGAAGGGAGTGTGCAAAACCAAATTACGGGCAGGCTGGGGGAATTGGAGGATAAAGTAGAAACTAGAGGGGGGGAGATGGAAAAAGCCATAGGGGTGGCAAGTGAATCGATACGGACAGAATTAATGTCAAAAATAGAGGAGGGCGTGACCCAGGCTGTCCGAAGGGGGGAAGCGTTGGAGGGTCGAATTGATAAAGCAAATGGGGACCTGGTTGTTTATCGGGACCGTGTGGATGTCACAACACCCCAACCGGGGGATGAATTTGGAATTGTGCAGCACCAGGGCGGTGGTGCGGAGCAAGAGGGGGTAGAGTTTTTGGGGGTCCGTGCAATGGAGCCGGACCAGGTATTTATTGGGGATATTGATCAAAGCCTGGCGGGGCCAGGAATGATTTGTGGAAATGATGAGGATGAGGATGATTCGATCCAGCGGCTGGAGACCTGTGACAGTCCCATGGAGGTAGAGCTTGTCCAGGCCCAAAGGAGTCTGGGGGAAGAGGTGAGTTGGTCCAAGGAGGTGGTTGGAATGACCGAGGGGACGCTCACCGTACACTGCTATTTGGAAACAGAGGCTCCAAAATTGGACAACCATTTGGGGGAGTGTGTTGGCTCCGGGCTGGATTTGGATCTTGGAGGATCGGGAGATAGAGCTTCTGGAGATTTGGTCCCTGTAGGGAATTTGGATCAACTGCAGGGAGGGGCAGAACAACCGGTGGTAGAGGTTGTTCCCTGCAGCTGCGGTTTGGCAGTGGGAATGAAAATTTGTAAAATAAAATTTAAAATAAAATTACAATGGGAACTTGATTTGGAGCAGCCATGGTTGGGATTGGTCCTCGGGCTGCGGGATCTGGACATGGAGAGGTCATGGGTGATGGCCTCGGGCAAAAGTTGCCCCTTTCAAAATTTGGGTATGCCAGCCAGCTGGGGGGCTGTGATGGCGAGATTTGGACGTGGGGTCCAGCCTTGGGTGTCGAGGTACGACCTGGGTCCCACGGGGGGTCTGGTGGAGTGTGGCGTCCCTTGTCCGTTGGGGCGCCGTCCGAGCTGGTGGCTCGGGCCGGCAGGGTCACCGGACCCTGGTGGGGGTTAAGACCTCCAGAGGGGTCCGAGGTGGTTTCTCAAGCCTGGGTTGGCATTTATTGAGGACCACTAGGGGGAGGTGTTGTGGGTCGCGCTTTGGTGGTGGCACCGCAGATGGCCAGCTTGGGCCTGATGTAGTGATCACCCGGGCATGCGACCTGACACCCTCTCCCTGAGACTTTGGGACAACTGGCATGTGATGACCTGCCATGCCGTGTTGGTCGATGGACGTGGGTCAAACCGAATGGGCAGGGATGGAGATAGCCTGCCGGACAACCATTGGGGCATCTGTGGAACGTGATGGTGTGAGTGACCTTCCACAGATGCTCCGTTATGATTTATGGACTCTCGGGTTGGGAAGAGAGCCATGGGGATGTGAATCGGGAGATGTGTAACGAGCCGAGCATATGGGCCATGCTCGGCTGGCATGTGTATGGCAAAGCATCCTTCTTTGGTGAGGTTAGTGAAATGTGACAAATGGTTGGCATGGGTAATCTGTGGGTTAGATGCAAATTTAAGGGTGGATTTTGAAATGTCATGATTGACACTGTACAGTGACGCCATTATTGATCCAGGTGTGCAGCCCAAAGTGTTGGAGGCTGTGATGAAATTAATAGGGTAGCAAGACACAGCTTTCAACTGGTTGCGGGGGCAACTGTGCTGATATTTGGGACGCGGGATGATGGGGATGTAGTTGTGTAGCCTGAGGGTCAACGTGGTGCTGTGCGTGTCCGAGGTGTGTGGACCATGTCTTCCAGGTGGGTCTCCTGGTGGAGCATGGCTGTTGACTGGACCTTGGTGTGGTCAAGTGTGGGTGAGCACTGGGGGGCTGCAGTTCTGTAGTCGGACTGGGGGATGATGGGGAGGTGCAGGGGACGTGGCTGTAGGGATGCCACGCACTGCGACCGTGCCCCCCAGGGCCGAGGTTGTGTGTGCGGTAGTGTGTGTTGTGGCAGCAAGTGCTCACCACATTGGCCAGCTGGGGCTGCTGCAGCTGTGTTCCTCGCAGGGGGGCCGAAGGATGGATGGTGGGTCGCGCCCTTATGGACACTCATGGGCCATGTTGGCGTTTTGACTGCTCACCTTGTCCCGGTGACCCTTGCACGGTAGAGGTGCAGAGCTGTCGTGGCCACAGGTAGTTGTGTAGCGAGGATCACGTTGGATGCGGATCCACATACCTGCCAGTGTAGTGGGGACAAAAGAGAAATTTGGGAGTATTTGGTAGGCCCAATGTGAAATTTTGGGATTTTGAGGGTGGATGACACTCTTGAACCCGACCAACCTGCAACTACCTGCACTTGAGGTGAGTGTTTTAAGGAATACTGTCCCAGGCTTCAGGACTTGCTTTGGGAAATTGGGGACATGTAATTTGGAGTTGGGAGGCGGGTGAGAGTGATGACATGGCCGGTGAGGGGATGGAATGGGGGCCACACAGTGTCTTGTGGGTGGCGTATGTTTTTGTGTTGTGGTTCTGTGTTTTGATGTGGTTGTGAGAGTGGAACCTGGAGAGTGAGTGATGATTATTGGAGATAATGAAGGGCGATAATTGTGCTTTTTGGAAATGTGCTAATGGAAATGTGTAAGGATTCAATGATTCGAACTGTGAATGGGATTTCACATTGGCAGGCCATGGCAAGCCTTGTAACACCTTTTACACCAAGAATTGTACTGAATTGTGCTGAGTTGTGTGGAGAATTGAATGGCAGCGGGGGAGGAAGTGTGTTTTGGGGTCTTGTGGGTGGGGAAGGTGTGTGTGTCCGCAGGTACAGAGCAAGCTCTGAGGAGCGATGCCTGCGGCCCCCCTCTGCGGCAATTACCCCTGGCAGCCGGTGGTAACTGGAAATTGGAGCTCGTCGGTGGAGGGTCTGGTTGGGCGCCGCGGGGTGAGGAAGTCCCCCGGCGACCCGTGTTGCTGCGCGGAAGCAGGAGGCAAAGGAGCCTGGTGTGTGTGGAGACCCTCACCGGCGAGGTAACGGCGGAAAGGGGCTGTTGGGCTGTCACGGGGCCAAGAGGTAAAGGGGGGGGGGGGCAATGAACTTGTAAGTCGGTTGACTTGTTTTTGGGACTGCGGGCACCACAGCCTGATGCGCCCCCACCATCTTTTTGTGCGGTACCTCCCCGCTGCCTAGTTGAGGAATGCACACACATGCGAATGACATCAATGCCATGGTCCTGCAGGGGGGGTGTATTGAGAAGAACCTTATTGATTTTTGAAATGCCTTGATGACCTATGGAATGAGAATGAGTGGTTAAGGGGTTGTGTTGTACGAAGGTGGGCGAAATCCACCGAGCCATGTCACTCACCTGTAACATCTGGACAGGGCCCGTGGAAATTTAGGGGGATGCATTGGGGATGGCCCCGCAGGTAAGGTTGTGTCTTGTGGCATCCACCGGGGGACGCGGTCTGTAGATTGGGGTCGGTACAAATGTTTATAGAGTTTTTGGAATTTTCTGGTTATGGTTAAGTTTTGTGCTTAAGTTAGTGTTGCGTGTTGTTTGTTTCCTCCCTCCACAGGAGCGATGGAATGAAGATCAATGTACATACTTGCATGATGGTTAAGGGGTTTAGCATGTTATGGAAGTGTAGGTAGGTAGTCCGACTCACTTCCCACAGCCCTTCCTGATTTATTTCATAGGTTAATTAAGTATGTGACAGAAAGTGTTAAGGCTGGAATGGTAGCGCCTGCGGTGAACCTTGCAGGAGCTACGGTTCCAGGGGGGGGGCTGTGTTATGAATTTTGGTAGAGCAACATCTAGAGCGAGGTAGATCTGATAGGTAGGTATTCGACTGTCGTGACAGGGACTCTACATGTAATAAGTTCTTGATGTTTAGGCATTTGTCGGGGTAATATGTATGATTGTGGATCTACCTGGAGATTCGGGTGTTAAATAGTGAGGGATTAAAGGTAACGCCCCTGTGAGTTTCACCTAGTAGTCAAACCTTTGTCCATTATGGCACTCCAAACCACATAAACATTAGTTAGGTCCTTAGCGCAACATTAAATAATTCCTTTCCCTGACAATGACTTCGGAACAAACGGACAGGAAACCAGGCCAAAACCACCGCCACAATTGGCCACCACCGTTTACACCTCCAAGGCCTACAAACCTCGCCTGGCATGTGTTATAACACAAGGACCGCGGGGGTCGGGGACGGGAGAGTGGAGTGATGCCGCAGAGGGCGTGACCTGGGCGAGCCGGCGAGTTGGGAGGCTTTTGATTGGCTGAGGAGTGCGCCAATGTGACGTCATCGGCCAGAGATATTAGCGACGGTCGGACTCCTTTTGGGAGAGTTGGCACGGAGAGTTGGCACAGAGAGTTGGCACGGAGAGTTGGCACTGAGAGTTGGCACTGAGAGTTGGCACTGAGAGTTGGCACGGAGAGTTGGCACGGAGAGTTGGCACAGAGAGTTGGCACTGAGAGTTGGCACGGAGAGTTGGCACTGAGAGTTGGCACTGAGAGTTGGCAGCTGGCACTTGGCACTTGGCAGTTGGCTGCCAGCACTCCCGCGCCAGCACTCCCGCAGAGAGTCGAGTCAAGTGGAGTCGTTTGCTTTGTGCAGCCCTGCGTGGGACCTTTGGAGCAAGGGAGCTCGTGGTGTGGGTGTGCCGTTGAACCGACGAGGCCTGGTGGTGCTCGGGGCCGTGGAACTTGGAGCGAGGCGTGCCGCGGGATGAAAGGAGCCGGGTGTTGGACGGCGGCCACCAAGACGACAAGGACGAGATAAGGCCGTACCCGCGAATACACTTTGCATAAAACTAAAAGACATGTTATTTTCGTATTCATCTCCCTCGTATTGTGTTTGAAATCTGTTGTGCGTGGGATCCCAATTTAGGCTTATTAGAGTTATTAGTATTACCGGCGCGTGCTTTTTTCACTGTTATTACTTTTCAATAATAAATCCTTATATTATTTTCTGTATATATCTGAACGCAGTCTCCTGGGTGTTGATTTTAATAGATAAGGCTGCGGAGCTTGCTGTGTCCGCCATTCCGCGCGTTTAACTTTGTGTTGATTTGGAATCCGCCATTGAGTTTTCGCCTCGGGAGTGTAAAGCCTCGCAATCGGCCATCCGCAACTGTGGTGTTAATCGCGGTTGCGTAACAATATATATATTGTTGCGGTTTTGAGTTTTGTACAGTCAGTATAATAAAGGTTAAAATTTCCCCCTCATAGTTAGTCACACAAGCAACATGTAGCCTCGTGATATTGTAGTTATTTCTTTGTATTTGTGAGCTTAGTCCTTTTCCTATGTTAGTTCTGCGTTGAGTAGAGTCAGGAGAATAGGTCTTACTTCTACTGACTCTCCAGCCTCCCTAGCCTCATGCCACTTTGCGCTGACTTTGGTTCATTTTGGGCGAATTAACACGAGGCAGGCCTATGAGGGTCGGGGCGGAGCCGAATGAGGGGCGGCAGAGGAGCTGACGGTAAGCACGAGCCGCCATTCAGGGCTCAGAGGTGGTGGCAGCAGCACTGCGTCACAGGGCGTGGTAAGAAGGTTCGAGAGAGTTCGAGCAGGTTCGGGGGCGTTTCTCTATCAGCGTTGCACAGAGGACTTGAGAAACTGCTGCCCAGGGAGAACTCGCGCGCACTGACAAACCCAGAGGAATCGTTAACGAGCATGAGTTGAGAGCGTCCAAGGACTGTGAGAGATACGCGGGTGAAGAAAGATGCGCATGAACCGGAATACGCGCTATTATAAAGTGACGCTTGGTTGAGTTGGAGGCCGATCCGCATACAGTGCATTAAGTTGCGCGAGTGATAACGGCTGTGTAACCGTCAGCCGGGTGGAGAGACGCGCACTTTCCCTTATCCCTCATCGGCTGCTTTTGTTCGGGAGATGCGCTGCGAGGTTCCTTCCATCGCCTGCTGCCATATTCGCGGGATGTGCTGGGACCGTGGAGAGCCGGACGGGGCCATTCCTGGACGACCACGTCGACGCGTTTGGCTGAACATCAACCCATCTGCAATTCCCTGTGTGAGTGTGACTGGCCCGAGTCCGGGGGATAAGATAAGACTGACTAAGTGCTGCTCTGTTTCTCTGCGTCCCGATCACTGTATATACGTGTGGGAATAATTAAACCTGTGTTCTTCCTTTTCCATTCGATCGTTCCTGTGGTTTCCTCATTGGCTAAGCGTGGTACGAATAGAACCGCTCGAATCGGGTTCCACTACCTAAACTCCACAGACCACGTCGTACTCAATCCGCTCGGCGTACTCAAACCACACGTGGCTCGTGCGAGGCTTGCTTCCTCGCTTTCGTGGCGGCACAGGGAATTAGGTACGAGCGAGACTTGGTCCCGAAACCCTACTTTGCGTTTGCCCGGAAGGGGCGTTTCAAGTCTCGGTTCCGCCAAGCCCAGAAAGAACAAGGGGATTAATCCCCCGTTGGTAAGGGGAAGAAGGGCGGTGGAGAACCGTAACAATATATATATATATATAATGATGTAAAGATTAACTTATTAGATTTTGGGATCAAGAGGTCAAAGTTCAAATTCTGTAATAGGTCTATAACTTGATAATGGCTGAAATGATCTAATAAAAACCTGGTACAGATATGTATAATGATGTAAAGATAAACTGATTAGATTTTGGGGTCCTGAGGTCAAAGGCCAAAGGTCAGAGGTTATGTCAGGTAAAAATGTGATAGTAACGCGGAGGCCCTCATGACGTCTATCCCTCCGGATGCAACACACTTCACTGTTATTGATCTGTGCTCTGCATTTTTCTTCTGTGCCTATTGCACCTGAGTCACGACATTTGTTCGCCTTCACCTACAGGGGGCGCCAGTACACCTGGACGGTGTTACCCCAGCGGTTCGCTGACAGCCCCACCCTGTTCTCCCGGGCGTTACACCGCGACCTAGAGGACGTGGAACTGAAAGGGGGATCTGTGTTGTTGCAATACATCGATGATTTGTTGATTTGTTCCCCCTCCAAAGAAGCTTGCGAGGAGGACTCTGTGGCCCTGCTAAAAGCCTTGGCGGCCAATGGGGCACAAAGTGGGATGAGAAAAGCTTCAATTTGTATGACAGGTTGTGACTTATTTGGGTCATGCCATTTCACATGGCAAACGAGAAATGGACACGCAGCGAGTGACCGCCATCACGGAAGTGCCGCGGCCGCGCACGCAATGGGAGATGTTGCGCTTCCTAGGTATGACGGGTTACTGCCGCACTTGGATAATTGACTATGCGATACTTGCTAAGCCACTGTATGAGGCTACCAAACTGGAAGCCCTGAACAGAATGATTTGGACAGATGACATGACACGCTGCTTCGAGGGCATGAAAAGAGCATTGGCTATGGCACCAACTTTAGGACTCCCCGATTATGCGAAGCCATTCACCCTTTACACTCATGTGGTGGGGGGTTTTGCCCAGTCTGTATTGACTCAGACACATGGGGAGAAGGAGCGACCGGTAGCCTACTTTAGTAAAAAGCTAGACCCGGTCGAGCAAGGGTTTCCGCTGTGCCTGCAAGCCGTGGCAGTGGCTAGGTACGCAGTGGAAAGAACAGCGGACATCGTAATGGGACAACCGGTAATGTTACGGGTGCCACACTGCGTCATTTCGCTGTTACTACAGCGAAAAACCCAACACTTGTCATCCACTAGATTAATGCAATACGAAACCGCACTGATCACCACGGCAAACGTCACTATTGAACGTTGCACTACACTCAATCCAGCCTCACTGATGCCCACACCAGAGGAGGGCGACCCCCATGTGTGCGTTGAGATAGTGCAGCAGGTTTCTACGGTGCGTCCGGACCTGAAGGACATTCCCCTTGACAACCCCAATTGTGTGTTTTATGTCGACGGATTGGCTAGACGTGCATGGGATGGCTTTCTGCTATCCGGGTATGCGGTGTGCACTGATAATGAGACAGTGGAAAGCGGACACCTTCCACCTACCTTTTCTGCCCAGCAGGCGGAGCTATGCACCCTAACTCGAGCATGCACCCTGGCGGCAGGCCTCATCGTCACCATTTACACGGATTCAGTTTAGGCACACGGGGTAGTTCACGACAAAGGAGCAATCTGGAAGATGCGAGGCTTTCTCACATCTGCAGGTTCAGTTATAAAGAACGGTGATTTGGTCGAAGAGTTACTCCAAAGCATATTACTTCCCCGCGCTATCGCGGTGGTTAAATGTCGCGGCCACCAAAAAGCGGACACCGACGTTGCCCGGGGCAACGCCAGGGCAGATGGGGCAGCAGGAAAGGCAGCCAACCAACATGTAGGACGAAACATGCCAGTGGTAACACGGGCAAAAGGGGCGCTTGCACAGACTTCTAATGTACCGGCCTCAGGGACAGCCACCACACCGACTAACGACGACGTTTTAAAGCTGCAAAACGCAGCAAGAGCAGCCGAACACGACGACTGGATAAAAAGAGGGGCAGCGCATCCCAGGCCAAATGACATTTGGACCCTCGACGGGAAACCAATAGCACCTAAGGAATTACTGCCTTGGCTGGCACGTATGGCACACCAAAATGGCCATGTGTGCCAGAGGGGGGGATGGAACAGGTAAAATATACTTGGGCGGCACCGGGATTGTCACGTATTGCATCGGACGTGTGTCGATCATGTGCGGTTTGCCAAAAACACAATAGGGGGGCACCGCCGAGGCACCCACATAACGCCGCGGGCCACCCCCCACCCTCCGGGCCGTTCGTCCACATCCAGTTCGATTTCATAAATATGCAGCCAAGTATGTCGTTCAGCTACATTTTGGTAATTGTGGACATGTTCACAAAATGGGTCGAGGCCTATCCATGCATCAAGTCAGACGCCCCGACAGTAGCTAAGCGCCTCGTGTGGGATTTCATGTGCAGATTTGGAATTCCCAAAAAGATTTCTTCAGATCAAGGGGGCCACTTCACGGGAGAGGTAATTGAAGGTATCCTGAAGGCGTTGGGTGTAAAACAATCCTTCCATTGTGTCTACCATCCGCAATCGTCGGGACTTGTAGAACGCATGAACGGGACCCTGAAACTCAAGTGAGCAAAGATCTGTGCAGATAGAGGCTTGAAATGGCCGGAAGCTCTCCCGCTTGCATTGATGAGCACTTGTTCCACCCCCGGTCGCACCACGGGCCTTTCCCCCCCACGAGATATTGATGGGGCGGCCTATGAGTTTGCCTGTTTCGGCCCCAATGGACATGTCCAAACTTGATTTGCCTGTGATGGATGACATGCTTTTAAAGTTTTGCATCGGATTGTCCAACGTGGTGCGCAGCATTCACGCATGAGTACGAGAGGCGTTGCCTGAACCAACAGGCCATGCCATCCACAACTTCCAAGCCGGTGACCAGGTGCTCGTGAAGCACTTCACCCGCAAGAACGCTCTGGAACCAAGGTGGACGGGACCATTCCAGGTATTGCTGACCACACCAACCACAGTCTTTTGTGAGGGTAAGCCTTCCTGGATCCACGCCACACACTGTAAGTTGGCCATTCAAGCACCAGACACTACACCAGAGTAACGATGTTTGCAGTCACAGGTATAATGCTTCTGATAGCAACAGTAACATGCGTCAGTGGTGACAGGGCCGACTATGAATGGCCTGATGACGGTGGCGACTGGAGGAATCGGGGAGTCGATACTTACGATAGAATACACGGTAGTAGGGGCAGATGGGAAAGAATGTTACCACGACAACTCGTCGTAACGTTGGATCAGGAATTGTCACTACCATGTTTTCGGGAAATACTCAGGTCAGGCATGACTACTATGTACAGCACCGTGATGTGGGAGGTGCCATTGAACGGAAGTAGATACAGACCGGCATTGAAGAAGGTTCTTGTACCATCTTACTGGGCGGTGCAGGAAACTTTTAAGGTGGAGGAACAGCCAGGATACAAATGGGGGTCACCCGATTCGAGGATACGGATGCGCACATACTTGGAACAAGGCACGTTCATGAAGCTTAGGTGTAAAATATGGTGGAGAGCAGGATGGAACGATGGCCTATTAGGAGCAACCTTCGAAATCATACTCACACCGCAACCCCTGGACGGGGCCCCAGTAAAGAATGCAAACACATATTGGAAAGTAGCACGAGAGGTGGCGGCCATCCAGAATAGGACTCACTGCTGGGCATGCATGCACTTTCCCCATACCAGCTCCACTGGGATACAAATGATAGTGCTACCTTTGTCCCTTAATGATCTCTGCTCTTAGCCCCATCGATTCCCCATGTTTTGTCACCAGTATGGAAAGAAAGTGGGATAACGACGAGAGTTGTAAGTGACAATTTGATTATCACCCTTCATTGATTGCCCATGTGTCTGAGAGGCCTGCCCCCGTCTGGGTCAAACCATAGAAAGGGATGGTCTGCCTCCAGGGCTCCGGCCACTTGCTTATGGGGGAATCAGAATGCGCCCATACTCTCCCCGGAAAGTTGGATAAGGGGAGCATCGGGATTAAACTACAAATAGACTTGCAGGATAAACACAACCACAACATATCGACTATAATATTTTATAGGGGGGTTAGAAGGATCAATGGGGTGACAACGGGAATCCAGTGTTTATCCACCCACCTGGTTCCGCCCCATGGGACAATGTTTATATGCGGCGATAAGGCATACCCTTAGTTACCAAATAATTGGGGTGGCACATGTTATCTCTGCTCGGTTTTTCCCGACGTCAAGATACTGGATAATCTAGATTCAAAGTTCCCGAATAGGCGACATAAGAGAACAGTGTTGTGGAACAAAGACGGAACTACAAAACTACACAGAGCAGGATGGGAAAAGGTGCTGGGTTACCTTTTCCCAGGAGCAGGCACAGTTATGAATAGCTTCCGGATAGATAAGTTAGCCCTAGCTTTGGAAAAGGTGGCCAACGACACCGCCACAGCCCATGACAAATTATTGGACACAGTAGTTCATATGCGCACAATGGTAATGCAGAATCGGGTGGCTTTGGATATGCTTTTGGCGGAGAAAGGAGGGGTATGCGGGGTAGTAGAAGGAAAATGTTGCACATACATACCAGATCCATCCGAAGGGGTGTGAGCCGCAATAGTAAGATTGAGAAAGACTAGCCACGCATTGACTGTTGATCGAATAGCACGTGAAAACTCTTTGAAGGTTGATTGGCTTACCAATTGGTTTAAAGGATGGACAGGCACAATAGTTAAGTGGTTGTTGACCGCACTTGTGGTAGTAATTTGGGGGGCACTAATGAAGGCTTTAGTGGTCACGTGTGTAAGGAAATATTTTTCAGGATGGACATCGAAGAAACCGCCGGCAAAGACCATGGTCTTGGCCGCCGATCTGAATGGGTCCTGTGCCGTCAACCTGAACGAGCCCCTGGGCGATGATGACGTGATCGCCGCTTCTGAAGATTGTGATGATTTTGTTGAACATCCCCTGCGGGAATTGGCTAACGCTTCTTATGTATTACAAGCTCACAGCTGCGCAACCCTGGTCGATCCGACTCTAGATCTGACTGTGACGCTGGGTCTGGCGGCAGAAGGACCCGGTATTCTGGATCCCGATGCCGAGCACGCGTCCCTGGACGACTTTGACACAAAGGAAGTTTCTCGCTTTTCCTCGGATTGTAATGCTCTGTGCTCTGACCAGGAACAGATGACACAAGATATTGATGATGTTATGTATTCCCCAGAACAACAGCATGAACGGACTCTCATGAGCATGGACCTCGATTAACCTCGAAGATCTGCAAGGACTGCGTTTGTGCGAGAGTGGGGGGAGGCAGTTCTGCAGGGGAGGTGGCAGGCCCTCTGTGGAGCACATCCTCATTCGGACCAGACGTCTTCGTTGCGGATCTGAAACGTTAATGGACTTCCATGTTCTACAACATGCGCGATCGTAGCATACCTTTCAAGTGTGCATGCGTGGCGCTATGGGCGCGTGGCATGCCCTTGGAAGGACACACTTACAACACCATTCTCACTTGATTATGAATAAAGCCCGCTGTGGCAATTATCTCTTTAGATACGTTGTCTCGTTAGAGACAAAATTGGGGTGATGTCGGAAACATGTTTTTATTATGACTTTTGACTTGTCTAATTAATGTTTGCTTCACAAATGAACATGGAATTAAGCTTTTACAATGTTCCTCAAAATTGCTTTATTTACTTTACAGTCAAAACTTGCTTCAACAATGCGGTTGATTACAAACTGCTTGCTTTGTGGAAATTCTTCCTCTAGAGGCCCCGAGTCTTTCACAATCTTCACCCTTGTCCTAAATTCAAGGTCTGGTTAACATCTGCAGGGGAAGATAAGGACTCAAGGGAATGTTGCAAGGCCCTCCTCCTACGCTTTGTGGCCAAGAATGTTGCAAGGACAGGAAGGGACAAGGATGGGAGCTGTTTGTCCATCCTTCACCCCTTTGTTCAAAGTGCTGTGAAAGCAGCTTTAGCGGAGATCTTTATCTGACTTTTGAAACATATATAAGGAACACATTTTGTCGAGTTACTTTGAGACTGTCTGGGGCTTATACTGTTCGTTCGAGCTGGATATCCCTGACATCTCCCGCAGCTGTGTACGGATTTTAATAAATACTTGTTACTCCTTGATTTCTAGTTGTGAATCCTGGTTCGAATCCCGACACATATATATTGGAGGCCAGCTTGGAAATGTGGTTTTCCCAGGAAAGATCATGGCAGATAGTGAGACCCACAAACTTGAGTGACAGAACTTCTTGGATAGGATTGTTGAGAAAGTAGATGGGAGGGTTGTCCAGTCGGTCTTTTCGGAGAGACATAGTGAGAGTGTGAGATTTGTCAGGATTGAAAGACATGTTCCACTTGTTTGACCAGTCTGTGGTTTTTTCTATGTCTGCATAGAGTGAGGACGCTGCAGACTGCCGATCTGAAGAATGAGGTATGGAGCGGCAGAGAGTGGAGTCATCAGCAAGGAGATGGAGAGGATTTTTGATAGAGTCGGAGAGATCATTGAAGAAGACCAGAAAAAGCACAGGGCCTAGAACACTGCCTTGGGGAACTCCAGCCTGAACAGGAAGGGGAGATGAGACAAATCCATCCAGGGCCACACGTTGACTACAACCAGAAAGGAAGTCCGCAGGCCATGCGTGGAGATTTCCAGGGATAACATAGGAGGAGGATTTGGTGAGAAGAGCGGGGTGCCACACCGTATCGAAGGCATGTGGTATGTCAAGGAGACCGGTCTGATTTCCTGTTTGGCATTGAGGACCTCCATCCTTTGTTGAGACAGCAGAAGCAGCATGTCCAGAGTAGAATGACCTGGTCTGAATCCAAATTGATGATCTGAGATCAAGCCATTGGAGAGGAGGAAGGAATTGATGTCAGAAGCAATGATGAATTCCATGACATTGCTGATGATATGGAGAAGGCTGATTGGTCTGTATTTGCAAGGATCTGTTTTTGCACCTTTTATGTGCAAACGGTAATGTTGGCTGATTTCCAAGCAGATGGCAGATGACCTTGAGCAAAAGAGATGGGTGAAGAGAATTGAGAGAGAATGTCAAAGAGTGGCAGAGCAGGATTTTAGGACCCGTGGGCTGATGCCGTCTGGTCCAGTTGCAGAATCGGGATCGAGGTTTGACAAAAACTTTTTCACCTTGTCTGGAGAGAAGGACACAGAGTCCAGGAGCAGCTGAGTTCGACTGGGTAAGGTGGGTACAGAGAGAGATGGGTTCGGGACACAATATTTTTTGGCAAACACAGAGTTGAGGCATTCGGCTTTTTCATGTACCGTGTCAACTGTGTAGCCATTTGAGGTAAGGGAGGGGATGTAAGGGGAACAAACACCAGAAACAGATTTGACCAGACACTGCCAGGATTTGGAGGAGGGAGACAGGTTTGAGAGTTCAGTCTTGAGAGTAGAGAGATATTTTTTCCTGGCTCTCCTGAGGGTAGACACACACACTTGTTCCGAGCTTTGTGAACGGAACTGAGATTGCCTTCAGTTGGATTAGCCTTCCATGAGGTGAAGGCAAGTTGGCATGGCAACTGCCTCACCACAAGCTTTAGTGTACCATGGACAGGTGGAAAGGTATGACAACTGAAGACGAGATGGGGTAAATATGTGCATGAGAGAGAGCAGTTTACTTTGGAATAATTCCCAGGATTAGTTGATGTCAGAGGCGGTAGAGATGGGAGACCAGTCCAGATGATTGATGGCTGCTTGAAGACCATGCCAGTTGGCCTGAGTGAAATGCCAGACTCGTCGGCGCTGAGGAGGCTCTCTGAGAATGGCAAGGGAGATGTCCACTTTAACAAGCACATGATCAGAAGAACCTATTGAAGCAAAAGAAGAGCAGCAGGCATTTGCAGGGAAGTTTGTCATAACCAAGTCCAGAAGAGAAGATACTCCATTGACTGAGATCCGGGTCAGGAAATTGACAGATTGTGTCAGTCCAAATGAGTCACAGAAGTCCTTTGCTGAGGTGCCATGGCTGGTGTGAGAGGTACCCACATCCAGCCAGCTGACATGATGATAATTGAAGTCACCACATATGAGGAAGAGATAGTTGGGATGAGTGGATAGAGGTTGGTTCATGTTGTCACCTTCACTCTGCCCACCTTCACTCTTTCATTCCTCTTTTTCCCACCTCTGGAACAAACTCACACAATCTCTTCAATCCCACTCCTTCTTCCAGGTGTTCATAATAGATGATATTCAAAATAGAAATTAGAATATATCCACCATTATCCCAATATATTCATCATTATCCCATTATCCCATATCCCAACACATTAGAATATAGAAAATTAGAAATTAGAATTAGAAAATCACCATATAGAATCACCAAAATATAGAAAGATCACCACCACATAGAAATTTTCTACTCCCATTAATCCACCCCAAATCCACCTCCTTCAAATTGCCTGTTTTCTTTCCTGAAATTCCCTGCAGTGTCCATCTTGTTTATCCCGTGTATCCCACCTCAGCCCTCTCCCTTCCATAGATCTCCCGATGTCCATGTTCTCTCCTGTTGTTGTACTTCCCTCTCTCTCCCCCTCTTGTCTTCCACTTTTTTAAATTCTATGTTCTATGTGTTAGCTCTTACACAAGCCTCGAGTTAGTACACGAACAAAAACAAAAAAAACCAGCCTTAAAATATGGCTGCCTCTTAAGGTCCATTTTGGCTCGAAGCACTTGGTGAAACAAGCATTCTGAGTATTGCGCTGCTATACATGTCCCCTACCGGCAGTCTGTCGTCCGGAAAACTGTTGGGGAAATTACTAAAGTTCAAAGTGTCATAACTTTGTCAAAAATGATCGAAACGTCGTGAAGTTCGGACTTAATCTGTAACTTATTGTTACGGATCCCGGATTTAGGGGAATTACTATTCATGTCATTGCTTATTAATGTTTATTCTATTAAAGGTTGTTGTGGTTAAATGGTTAGAGAGGCTCCGGATAACAGGAGACCGGAAACGGGATAGTGAACCGGAAGAGGAAAAAGACACGAGGTCCGGGAGAAAGCGGCCATCTTCTGCTCCTCGCCCAGCTCCGACGCGAGCGGGGTCGATATTGATTAGCGTTGGGAACGCTGAGTTTGAAAAGCCCGTCTGGCGAGAGGAGTTACCTGTACGGGGTGATTGCCTGTTACGTGTCCGGTTGCCGTGGCTTCCTGGAAGGAACCAAGCGTCCGGCACTGTTCGCCTCGACGCCTCCGAGGGCGTGTACGGGTCGCACCTTGGGCCTCGCGCGCTTTGCGAGCCGCGCTTTGCTTTGCCCGCTTTGCTTTGCAAGGAGGTGTGCGCTGCAGCAGCTGCTGTCCCCGGTACGCGACGTGCACGCTGGGAGCACGTCAGCCAGGGGTCCGTTCAACCGCCCGTGTGCGGAGAAGTCGACCTTCACCTTGGTCTGGAGGGGCCCAGAGACATTGTGAGGGACAGTGACTATTGAGGGGTCGTGAGTGGGGAAAGGGGGGAAATATATGAGATGGCCATCTTAGTAATATTGCTGATGGATTGTTGATGGTTGTTGATGGATTGAGAATATATTATTAATTGATCCGGATCCTTGGTGTGGGGTTGCTTATTGACCTGAATTGTTTGTGTCTTTCCTATTGATTGCATTACGAACGCGTATAAATCAGATATCTTTCTGGCGGGGTCCTCCCACGGTCCGGGGGTCACCAAGACCAGGTAGTTACCGGGAGGACCACGTAACAGAATTGGGGGGCTCGTCCAATTGAATTCCGGGACATAAAATTGTATAAAATAATAAAAGAATATTTTTATTAATTAAAATTTATTAATTAAGTATTAATTGGTAAATTTTGGGGAAATTGTGGTAATGTCTTGTGTGAAGGTTAACAGGTGTTAACGATAGGCACCATGGCGTTTGTGGCACAGAACTTTGCGGTAACCCCGAGTGAGGCACAGTTCCGAGCGTTACTAAAGTCGGACCTCTTGAAATTGGCCAAACATTTTAACTTGGAGGTCCGAACTAATTTGAGGAAGGCAGAGTTGCAGACCGCGGTGATACAATCTATGGTGGGATTAGGAACATGGGACGAGTTAGCCTGGGAGTGGCTACCCGAAGAACCAGAAGACGTTGAGCTCCGGAAACTGGAGTTGCAATTACGGAGCCAGGAACGGATCAAAGAAGAAGAAAGGAAAGCAGAAAAGGAAAGAGCAGAAGAAGAAAGGAAAGCAGAAAAGGAAAGAGCAGAAGAAGAAAGGAAAGCAGAAAAGGAAAGAGCAGAAGAAGAAAGGAAAGCAGAAGAGAGGAGAGAAGAGAAACAAGCTGAAGAAAGGAGAGTGGAACGAGAACTCCAGGAAAGGTTAGAAAGGATGAAAACAGAGGAAAGGAAAGCAGAAAAGGAAAGAGCAGAAGAAGAAAGGAAAGCAGAAAAGGAAAGATCAGAAGAGGAAAGGAAAGCAGAAGAGAGGAGAGAAGAGAAACAAGCAGAGGAAAGGAGAGTGGAACGAGAACTCCAGGAAAGGTTAGAAGGGAGAAAAGCAGAGGAGAGGAGAGCTGCAAGGGAACTCGAAGCAGAGGAGAGAAAAGCCGAAAGGGAATTAAAGGAACGTGACATGGAGCTTCAGCAAGAAATTAAATTCAAGGAGCTGGAGTTAAAAAGAGAACGGGGAGAGGTACCACCCTTGCTGACTGGGCCGACACCTAGCCAGAACACCTGGAATGTGGGCAGACATGTGAGGCTGGTTCCACCCTTCAGTGAAAAGGAAGTCACTCAATTTTTTCCACACTTTGAGAAAGTGGCTCGACAGTTAAACTGGCCGGAGGAGGCCTGGACCATACTAGTGCAAAGTGTGCTGGTGGGTAAAGCTCAAGAGATTTATTCGGCGCTACCAATGGACCAATGTGCAGATTATGAAGTATTGAAGAAGCACATCCTCAAAGCCTATGAGTTGGTTCCTGAAGCTTACCGGCAAAAATTCAGGAATGCCAGGAAGAGGGAGAGTGAGACCCATGTGGAGTTTGCCAGAGTGAAAGAAAACATGTTTGATCGGTGGTGTGAGTCAAAAGGAGTCGGGAAAGACTTCGAAGCATTGCGTGACTTGATCCTGGTGGAGGAATTTCAACAGTGTGTCCACGAGGACATCAAAGTGTACCTGCAGGAAAAGAAAGTACCAAAGTTGTGGGACGCAGCCACCATGGCAGATGATTATGCCTTAACACACCGGATAGGGGTCCACAAACCTAGCTCCTCGCCTAGACTTCAGCATGGGAGTTATGGAACACCCGGTGCGGAGACCGACAATACATGGCGGCGGCCTCGAGAGGATTATGGGGACAACTCTGATACCCCAACTGTTCGAAATCAGGGGGCTACGGGCCCAAGACAGACTTATTTCCCGGGGGGCCCGAGGCAGACCACGAGTTTTTCCTCCGGGCCTACTTGCGCCTTTTGCAAAAAACCTGGACACTTGATGTCCAGTTGTTACCTCATGAAAAGGGACAACCCAGATTGGAGTCCGACTATTACAACTCCGAATGCGATGGCAAGCGTAAGAAATTGCCCACAGAAGAGTTACCAACCATTCATTTATGAGGGGTTGGTCTCACTCGAGGGAGACTTGACTAACCCAAGACCTGTTAGGGTATTGAGGGACACAGGAGCCCATCAATCCTTAATGCTTGAAGGCATTTTGCCATTGTCAAAGAGTACTGCAACTGGTGATAGGGTTCGGTTACAAGGGATCGGTGGCTGTGTTAGTGCCCCACTTCATGTTATCCATTTGGAATCCAATTTGGTGTCAGGACCGGTCACCGTCGGTTTACAAGCCACGCTTCCTGTAGAGGGAGTATCTGTGATTATCGGGAATGATTTGGCCGGGGGGCAAATTTATGGTAACCCGAGGGTGGGTAAAGAGCACCGCAGGGGAAATAACACCACCCCAGCTCGGGATGGCGACAAAAGTGCCAAGTTATTTGTAGGGGGACTGAACTTCAACACCGAGGAAGAAGTTCTGACCTCTGTCTTCAACAGATATGGGCCGCTGGTGGAAGTGCGGGTGGTAAAAGACAGGGAAACGCAACGGTCAAGAGGGTTTGGCTTTGTCACGTTTGCAAGCACAAAAGACGCCAGGGAGGCAGAGAAGCATTGGAATGGTAAGGATTTGGAGGGTTGGACCATAACAGTAGGGAAGGCATTTCGTAGGCGTCGAGAGGTCTACAGAAGAGGACCACTTGGCGGTAGTTTTGGTGTTGGCAGCAGCCGATATTACTATGGAGGCTCCCAGAGTTACGGCATCTCCCGAAAGAATGATTGGCAGAGGACTGGCCGAGAAGGAGACCGCCAGTCAGGTGACTGCTGGGACAAGGGGTCCCACCGTAACTGTTAGGAGTCCGGAGAAGTTGAAGCACTCTATATACGGTGGAGCCGCCGAGCCTGGGCTCCTACACGGACTAACCATGAACGCCACGTTCTTAAAAGGCGTCCCGGTAGGGAACGTTCCTGCACGGACTAACCGTGAACTCCACGTTCTTAAAGGCGTCCATGTAATGAACTTTCCTCCCCGGACTAACCGTGAACCCCACATTCCTTAAGGCGTCCATGTAGTGAGTACTCAGCTGGGCCTCCATCCAAGAGCAACTAGAAGTTGTTGACGCTTGGTCTAGAGGGAATTACCTTGGAATCTCTGGGGGGTTTTGGTGAAAGTTTGTTGCTTTATTTTTGAGATGCGATAATTGTGCCCGGGGGGAACTGATGATTTGGGGTATCGGGTTTGTTTATCAAAGTTGGCCGGCCCAGAAAGTTTTCGCGGGGTTCAAACTTTCTTTCTTGAAGGGGGGGAGTGTTACGGATCCCGGATTTAGGGGAATTACTATTCATGTCATTGCTTATTAATGCTTATTCTATTAAAGGTTGTTGTGGTTAAATGGTTAGAGAGGCTCCGGATAACAGAAGACCGGAAACGGGATAGCGAACCGGAAGAGGAAAAAGACACGAGGTCCGGGAGAAAGCGGCCATCTTCTGCTCCTCGCCCAGCTCCGACGCGAGCGGGGTCGATATTGATTAGCGTTGGGAACGCTGAGTTTGAAAAGCCCGTCTGGCGAGAGGAGTTACCTGCACGGGGTGATTGCCTGTTACGTGTCCGGTTGCCGTGGCTTCCTGGAAGGAACCAAGCGTCCGGCACTGTTCGCCTCGACGCCTCCGAGGGCGTGTACGGGTCGCATCTTGGGCCTCGCGCGCTTTGCGAGCCGCGCTTTGCTTTGCCCGCTTTGCTTTGCAAGGAGGTGTGCACTGCAGCAACTGTCCCCGGTACGCGACGTGCACGCTGGGAGCACGTCAGCCAGGGGTCCGTTCAACCGCCCGTGTGCGGAGAAGTCGACCTTCACCTTGGTCTGGAGGGGCCCAGAGACATTGTGAGGGACAGTGACTATTGAGGGGTCGTGAGTGGGGAAAGGGGGGAAATATATGAGATGGCCATCTTAGTAATATTGCTGATGGATTGTTGATGGATTGAGAATATATTATTAATTGATCCGGATCCTTGGTGTGGGGTTGCTTATTGACCTGAATTGTTTGTGTCTTTCCTATTGATTGCATTACGAACGCGTATAAATCAGATATCTTTCTGGCGGGGTCCTCCCACGGTCCGGGGGTCACCAAGACCAGGTAGTTACCGGGAGGACCACGTAACACTTATCATGAGGAAACGATGTACCACGTTTGAAATCATTAGAATTAAGAGTTTAGAAAAAAAGTCCGGAAAACTGTTATTTGCGTGACGGACTGACAGACGGACAGACTGAGGGGCGGAGTGCAAACCTATAGTCCCCTCCGGTGTACACCCGTGGGGGACTAATAAAGTACTCTGTAAAATTAACAAAATAGTACAGTATGCTGGTAACATATAACAAAGTGAAATCTTGTTAAATTTTAACAAACTATATTTTTGCCCAGTGATGACAGCTCTTTTTTTTGTTAACTCTTCTTTTTCTTTCATCCTCTTCTAATTTCATTTTTCCCAATTGTTCATCCACCTGTTTGTTTATGCCCATTTGTCTTACCACCAGGTAACCCCTTATTTCAGCTATCACTTTGTTTTTGTACAACCTTTTTTATACACGAAAACATTAATCAAACCCTGTTTTGGCATTATGACATCATTACGTTAGAACCTTCATGGTGGAACAATCATTAAGCTGGAACATTTCTCTACTCACATCTTTAAAAATATATTTCTCTGCCCAGAAATCTTTTAATGATCTCAGAAGTTTTTGATGTGATTGTGAACCGAACTTTAGTTTTTCTCCTCCTTATTTACAACAGAAGGACGGATGACGTTATATTTGGCCATGCAATGTGTTTACCTTTGAGGGCACCTGATTGAACAGAAACCGAATAACAAGCAATCAGAAAGGTTGATTCAAAAGTTCAAAATCAAGATGATATGCCTTTGGAAAAGCTCATGGATTCCCTTGAAGTGTTCAATGTTTCTAAATTTAAATGTGTATTTTAAGTGGGTTTCAGATGGGTTCAAATCGTAACGTTTCTTGCAATAATGATGACGTCATTGGAGAAATTGCATTCCCGAAGGTTGCGGTGTACTTGGGAATACTAAACGTCCCCAAACAGCTATTTAGATGGTGTTTAGTGTGCAGCCTGTGGCTGCTGGTTACATCACTTTCTGGAGGCTTGGCTGTGCCGCTGATGCAGTGTTCCCCATTACAAGTCAACTGGTACTCATTTTGCCAACCTTCGAAGGATGACAGGCTGAGTCAGACCACTTGGTGTTAATTCAACGGAACGGGAGGGCCTTAAACTCAGGACCTCAAGTTCTCAAGCCAGCCACCTTAACCATTAAACCAACACCTGGCTTAATTTTCGCTATTTAGATCCGAGATAGGTTTGTCATTTTAAATATTTACTGGAAGTGTCCACAAAAAAGTAAATAATGCAGGATGTGGAATAAAGACAACTTATCAATATGAAAACGCGACCATATTATAACGTTGGTTCTACACCACTATTCCTACACTGTATACAAACACTACAAGATAATGTACTGGAATAATTAGCGGAGATGGAAGTGGGGTAGGGGACATTGTCAGAAATCAGTAAAATGATTATAGAATGAAAAATTGGGAACTAGAAAGAGCAATCAGACATCGCAGACACTCGTCATGACTTGTTTTGTGTGGTGTATTTTGTGGAATAAATAAATGGAAGGGTGTACTAGATGAAAGGTGTAAATTGTCGCGTTGTAAAGGTCAACGGTTTGAAAAGTTGTTAAAATGTAAACGTTAAATGGTCTGAAGGTGTAAATGTATAAAAAGGTCTGAAAAGGTCTAAATGGCTTTAAAGGGTTTCGAATGGTCGAAGGGGTCTTAAAAGTTTAATTTCAGGGTTAAAGAGACGCAATCTCTAAAGGAGTCAAAAGGGTCTTAAAAAGGTCTAAAATAGTCTGAAGGTTAAAGGGGTCTACAGCGTATTGAACGGTCTGAAAGGTGTGAAAGTCTAAAAGATTTAAAGGGTCTAAAAGGCAGAAAGGCATCTAAGGGGTCTTGGAGGCTCTAAAGGGTCTAACGGGATATATAGGGTCTTAGAGGTCTAAGGGTTCAAAAGGGTGTAACGGGTTCTATAGGGTATTACCTATTCGGGATCTAAGGGGGTCTGCAAAGTCTTAGGGTTCTAAAGGGTGTTCAGGGTCTTAGGGGTCTCAAAGGTCTTAAGGATATTAGGGGTCTTAATGGTCTTAAAAGGCCTTAGGGGTCTTAAACGTCTTTGGGGTCTTAAAGAGTCTTAACAACCACCACAGCTCCAACTTAGAGTCTTAAGGGTCTTCATTATTTTAAGGGTCTTTGGAGTCTTAAAGGGTCTGAGGGGTCTTAAAGGGTCTTAGGAGTTTCAGGGGTCTTAAGGGACTTTTGGGCCTTTGGGATATTCTGGTCTTAAGGTTTTCATGGGTATTAAGAGTCTTCAGGATCTTAAGGGTCTCAAATGGTCTTGGAGGTCTTGGGGATCTTGAGAGTCTTACGGTTTGAAGGGGGTCTTAAGGGTCTCAAGGGGTCTAAATGTTATAGTGGTCTAATGTAATTAGTGCACCTACCCACGTTATGTGCGGAATTTCACAAGTAGTATATACATGAGAATCCCAATGCTACACGCACCCCTCAGCCGCCGGACCGGTTTCATCGCTTATGGGCGAATTATCAGCGACAGCGAATACAGAAACGTCACAATCATAGCTTCAAAACACGTACCACGTGCAATGTCAGTCAGTACCAGTCAAAATGTAAATAATAAGACCCAATGACGTCTCTCACCCATAATTGGAGGGAATCCTTAGGTTTGCCTCATAAATCCTCAGGAATTATTTATAATTGAAATCATAAACATTGTTTCTACTACTACATATTTAATGGCCTCAATTAATCCCACTTACGTCGGGGTCAGTTGGGGAAATTTTTTGGCCGAAGTATATCAGGAGCAGGCTGCACTCGGCCACCAATCAAGGAATTGCTTTACCTATTTACCTACTTAGTTATATCCTCCAAGTTTCATGCGATGTGTCTTCGCATCAATAACAAGCAAATCAAATGAACGATTTGCATACAATTATTTTGGGGAATAGATCATAGTTGTGAGTAAAGCTGATCAGAGAGATATACCAAATGTCAACGATTTTTTTTTTTTTTTTTTTTTTTTGTATACAAGGTCGAGGCTCGTGAAAGAGCGAACATTAATCACACAGAAAGACAAACCGACACATAAAACATATAACATAGGGAGCGGTAGACAAGATGGGGAGAGAGGGGGAAGGACACAAACACAACATTTGAGAGCAGGGACCGAGAGACATGGAGACATCGAGAGATCTGAGAGAGGGCGAGGGCTTTAGGGGGGGGGGGCGTGGGAAGGGGGCGGTGGGAGAGGTATAAAACATATGGACACTGCCAGGACTTCCAGGAAAGAAGTTGGAATTTCAAACAAGGTGGATCTGGGGTGAATTAGCGGGGGTAGAAAAGATCAAGGTTTTGGATGGGGGAAGATAAGAGATGGTGGTGAACAGCTGTTTTAAAGACCTGGAGGGAGGAGTGGGATTGAAGGGAGTGAGGGAGTTTGTTCCAGAGGCGGGAGAAAAGAGGAATGAAAGAGTGAAGGTGAGCAGAGAGCCGAGATTTCGGCAGTTTAACCATCAGAGGGTTGCTGGCAGATCTTGTGCGACCTGTAGGAATATTTGGGGGACAGAGCACAGAGAGAGCTGGGGGTGCAAGGCCGGAGAGGAGTCGGTAGAAGACAGAAAGACCACCTACCTGCCTGCGGTGAGTGAGTGAAAGGCCCTCAGAGATAGCTTCATCGCGGGAGATTCCAATAATTCTGAAAGCTTTGGTTTCAACAGCGTGAAGCTGAGCTAGGTGTGAGGCAGGAGCACCGGCCCATAGGGGAGAACAGTATTCCATTGAGCTGCGGATGAAAGCCTTGTATGTGGTGAGGAGCTCAGGTGTGCCGAGGAAGGACTTCGCACGACGGAGGATGCCCAGTCGGCGACTGGCTTTGGAGGCCAGCTTGGAAATGTGGTTTTCCCAAGAAAGATCATGGCAGATAGTGAGACCCAAAATCTTGAGCGACAGAACTTCTTGGAGAGGATTGTTGAGAAAGTAGATGGGAGGGTTGTCCAGTCGATCTTTTCGGAGAGACATAGTAAGAGTGTGAGATTTGTCAGGATTGAAAGACATGTTCCACTTGTTTGACCAGTCTGTGATTTTGTCCAGGTCTTCAGAGAGTGAGGAGGCAGCAGACTGCCGATCTGAGGGAAGAGGAATGGAGCGGCAGAGAGTGGAGTCATCAGCAAAGAGATAGAGAGGATTTTCGAGAGAGTCAGAGAGATCATTGATGAAGACCAGAAAAAGCACGGGGCCCAGAACACTGTCTTGGGGAACTCCAGCCTGAACAGGAAGAGGAGATGAGAGAAACCCATTCAGGGCCACACGTTGACGACGACTAGAGAGGAAGTCCGCCAGCCATGCGTGGAGATTTCCATGGATACCAAAGGAGGAGAGTTTGGTGAGCAGAGCGGGGTGCCAGACCGTGTCGAAGGCACGTGATATGTCGAGGGAGACAGCTCTAATTTCCTGCTTGGCATTGAGGACCTCCATCCATTGTTGAGACAGCAGAAGCAGCATGTCCAGAGTAGAGTGACCTGGTCTGAAACCAAATTGATGATCAGAGATCAAGCCATTGGAGAAGAGGAAAGATTTCATATCCGAAGCAATGATGGATTCCATGACTTTGCTGATAATTGGGAGAAGGCTGATTGGTCTGTAGTTGCTAGGATCTGTTTTTGCACCTTTTTTGTGCAAAGCGGTGATGTTGGCTGATTTCCAAGCAGATGGCAGTTGACCTTGAGCAAAAGAGAGGGTGAAGAGAACAGAGAGAGGGTGAGATAGAGCAGCAGAGCAGGATTTTAGGACCCGTGGGCTGATGCCGTCGGGTCCAGTTGCAGAATCAGAGTCGAGGGTTGACAGAAACTTTTCCACCTTGTCAGGAGGAAAGGACACGGAGTCCAGGAGCAGCAGGGTACGACTGGGTATGGTGGGTACAGAGAGGGATGGGTTTGGGACACAAGATTTAGAGGCAAACACAGAGTTGAGGCATTCAGCTTTTTCACGTGCGGAGTCAGCTGTGTAGCCGTTTGAGGTAAGGGAGGGGATGGAGGGGGAACAAACACCAGAAACGGATTTGACCAGACGCCACCAGGATTTGGAAGAGGGAGACAGATAAGAGAGTTCGGTCTTGAGAACGGAGAGATATTGTTTCCTGGCTCTCCTGAGGGTGGACACACACTTGTTTCGGGCTTTGTGAAAGGAAATGAGATTTCCTTCCGTTGGATTTGCTTTCCAGGAGACGAAGGCAAGTTGTTTCTGGGCAACAGCCTCACCACAAGATTCCGTGTACCATGGACGGGAGGAAGGGTAAGACAACTGAAGACGAGATGGGATAAATCTGTGCATGAGAGAGAGCAATTTACTTTGGAAGAATTCCCAGGATGAGTTGATGTCAGAGGTGGTAGAAATGGGAGACCAGTCCAGATGATTGATGGCTGCTTGAAGACCGTGCCAGTTGGCCTGAGTGAAATGCCAGACTCGTCGACGCTGAGCAGGCTCCCTGAGGATGGTCAGAGAGATGTCCACTTTAACAAGGACATGATCAGATGATCCGATCAGAGCAGAAGAAGAGCAGCAGACATTTTCAGGGAAGTTAGTCATAACCAAGTCCAGAAGAGAAGATGTTCCGTTGACTGAGATCCGGGTCGGGAAATTGACAGATTGTGTCAGTCCCAGTGAGTCGCAGAAGTCCTTTGCTGAGGAGCCATGGCTGGTGAGAGAGGTACCCACACCCAGCCAACTGGCATGATGACAGTTGAAATCACCACATATGAGGAAGAGAGAGTTGGGATGAGTAGATAGAAGTTGGTCCATATCATCAGACAGCGAGATGTAGATGGAGTCATCACTGTTTGGTGGACGGTACAACACACATATGAACAAGAGGTGGGAGCGAAGGGGAAGCCGTAGCCAGAGGTATTCCTGGGGGTGAGGTGGAGAGAGTGCAGTGCAGGGCGAGTGAGGAAGAGAGTTTTTGATAAAGATAGCAACCCCGCCTCCAGGACGAGGCTCAGGTCTATCATACCGGAGGAGGGAGTAGCCCGGGAGAGATACTATGGAATCAGAGACATCATAAAGGAGGAAAGTTTCTGTTAAGCAGATCACGTCTGGTTTGACAGAAGCAACCTGTATGGAGAGATCAGTTAAGTTTGAACGAAGGCCCCGGATGTTTGAGGTCCATACCGTTAATGAAGAGGAAGGGGGAGCATCAGATACAGAACAGGGGGGAGGAGGGGTAGGGTAAGATGTGGAAGAGGTGGAAGAGGTAGGGAGAGCTGTTGAAGGTGTGTCAGAGATTTCAGAATAGCTCGGAGAAAGGGAAGGATGGGGCGGACAAAAGGTTTGATGGTGATTGGGTGAGCCACAATGAGGTGTTATTTGAGGAGGGGGAAGAGCGAGGCAGAAGGTTGGGGGAGATGGAGGTGAGAGTTTGAAGGGGGAAGAAGCGGGGAGGACGCTTTGAGGAGGGGGAGTGAGAGGGGGGAAATTGAGAAGCAATGAGGGTGGGGAGATTTGAAGGGGAGGGGTGAGGGGGAAGTTTGGGAGGGAAGGGGCAAGGGGAGGGATTTGAAAGGGATGGGATATGGGGGAGATTTGGAGGGGAGGGGTGAGGCAGGAGTCTTGGAGGGGAGGGGCGAGGGGGCGTCTTGGCGGGGAGGGGTGAGGGGGTCGTTTAGGAGGGAGGGGGCAAGGGGGGAGATTTGAAAGGGATGGGTGATGGGGAAGATTTGGAGGGGAGGGGTGATGGGGAAGATTTGGAGGGGAGGGGTGAGATTGGATTTTTGAAAGTGTACGATTTATGGGAAACGAACATTTATTGCAAAATGAGTTACTTGTGACCTTCGAGTTAAAAATACGTTTAAGGACGCTGGATGGAGGATGGAGTGCAGGAGAGTTTAGGGAATGTAGAAAAAAGGCACTATAGGAGATGGATTTTTTTTTTGGGATGAATTGATTTGGTGAGCAAGTCGAAAGCAGCCTTTTAAAGAAGAAGAAGAAAAAGGTGTTATAAAATATGACGGAATACATAACTTGAGGGGAAAGTGTAAACATTGAAGGTTAATGAGTGAAAACTATCTGGGGAAATGGGGGAGAAACACGTGGTCGAAGAACGAACGAACGAATAAGAATGAATAAACGAATGATAACAGAGAAGGAAAATGTTTTTTTTTTTTTTTTTTTTTTTTTGTCGAGTTGAGATTTACACAAGGAAGTAGGCTATGGGTGAAAAGACTGGGAATACAGAGAACGAAAGTTATTGGATCACAAAAGACGGACCGCTGAGAGAAAAACAAAGCCTCAAGGTTGTACAGTGCACACTGTACAAGGCCTCAAGACACGACACGGCAAACAGACGATCAATTTATGAAAGATAAACACCGAGAAACAACCAAAGTTGCACACAATAACTTCACACACCGAAAGATAAATACAGTTTCGACAAAATACAATTGTGAACAGACTTAACTTCGAAAAACGTGGAGACCGTGTGGAGCTTCGAAAATCCCTGCCGCCGTCTCCAAGATCTCGCGAGATGAGCAAAACCGATGAGCAAACCGATTTGGTTCGGTTTGTCCACAGAAGAGAGGAAAAAACAAAAATATCCGTAATCAACAATAGTTCATTTTAAACTGAAATGCATACATAGTTCACATCAAATTTTGGGTCGAGTTGCCTGTTACCTGCAGAAGTAAAAGCAATCTTTAGCTTTTTACAACGTAGCCCATGTGGCAAAGCTGTCTAGAACAGTGTTTGTTTGTCTGTATGTATGTATGTATGTATGTATATGTATGTATGTATGTCCCCTCAAACGTATACCAATCAGAGATGAGGATCTGGTCACATGACAGGCGTGATGTGATGTCATTACGGCTGTGCGACGGCCTGATAAGTGCCCCAGGCCCTACTGATGAGAAACATCCCCATAGCATGATGCTGCCACCACTATGCTTCACCTTAGGGATGGTGTTAGATTGGTGATGAGCTGTGCTCGGTTTCCATCAAGTGCAGCACTTTACATTCAGACCAAAGAGTTCAATATTTGTCTCATCAGACCACAGAATCGTTTGCCTCATCTTCTCAGAATCTTTCACATCCTTTTTGCAAATTCCAGGTGTGCTGTCATCTGCCTTTATCTCAGGATTGGCTTCCATCTGGCCACTCTCCCATTAAGTGTAGATTTGTGAAGCGCTGCAGAGACTGTTGTCCATCTGGCAGTTTTTTTTACATCTCTGCCAAGGAACTCTGTAGTTCTGTCAAAGCGGTCATTTGGTTCTTGGTCACCTCCCTGACCAAGGTCTTTCTTTCCTGGTTGCTCAGTTTGATTGGAGTGCCAGCTTTAGGAAAAGTCTGGGTAGTTTCATATTCTTTCCATTACCTGATGATGGAGCTCACTGTGCTCTTGGGAATTTTGAACACTATAAATTATTTTATACCCTTCCCCAGATATATGCCTCCTCACAATTCTATCTTGGAGTTCTACAAACAGTTCCTTTGACTTCATGATGAAGTTTCTGCTCTGACATGCACTGTCAACTGTGGGACCTCATATAGAAAGGTGTGTTTCTTTCTAAATCATGTCCAATCAATTGAATTGGCCACAGGTGGATTTTCCATCAAGTTGTAGAGATATGTCAAGGATGATCAAAGGAGATTTGATGCACCTGAATGTGCCAAACCAACACATGCGCCAAACCAACACATTCACCAAACTAACACATGTTGCAAACTAACACATCCGACAAACTAACACATGCGCCAAACTAACACATGCGCCAAACGAACACATGCGCCAAACTAACACGTGCGCCAAACTAACACGTGCGCCAAACTAACACGTGCGCCAAACTAACACGTGCGCCAAACTAACACGTGCGCCAAACTAACACATGCGCCAAACTAACACATGCGCCAAACTAACACATGCGCCAAACCAACACATTCGCCAAACCAACACATCCGCCAAACCAACACAAGCGCCAAACCAACACATTTGCCAAAGGAACACATGCGCCAAACCAACACATTCGCCAAACTAACACATTTGCCAAAGCAACACATGTGCCAAACCAATACATTCGCCAAACTAACACATGCACCAAACTAACACATTCGCCAAACTAACACATGCACCAAACTAACACATTCGCCAAACTAACACATGCGCCAAACCAACACATGCGCCAAACCAACACATTCGCCAAACGAACAAATGTGCCAAACTAACACATGCGCCAAACCAACACATTCGCCAAACCAACACATTCGCCAAACCAACACATGTGCCAAACTAACACATTCGCCAAACTAACACATGCGCCAAACTAACACATTCGCCAAACCAACAGATTCACCAAACTAACACATGCGCCAAACCAACACATTCGCCAAACCAACACATGTGCCAAACCAATACATTCGCCAAACTAACACATGTGCCAAACTAACCATCTGCCAAACCAACACATTCACCAAACCAACACATTTGCCAAACTAACATATGTGCGAAACCAACACATCTGCCAAACTAACACAAGCGCCAAACCAACACATGCGCCAAACCAACACATTCGCCAAACCAACACATCCGCCAAACCAACACAAGCGCCAATCCAACACATTCGTCAAACTAACACATGCGCCAAACCAACACATGCGCCAAACCAACACATTAGCCAAACCAACACATTCGCCAAATCAACACATTCGCCAAACTAACACAAGCGCCAAACCAGCACATGTGCCAAACTAACACATGCGCCAAACCAACACATTTGCCAAACTAACACATGTGCCAAACCAACACATTCGCCAAACTAACACATGCGCCAAACCAACACATTTGCCAAAGTAACACATGTGCCAAACCAACACATGCGCCAAACCAACACATTCGCCAAACGAACACATGCTCAAAACCAACACATCTGCCAAACTAACACATGCGTCAAACTAACACGTTCGCCAAACCAACACGTCCGCCAAACTAACACATGCGCCAAACCAACACATTGGCCAAACGAACACATGCGGCAAACCAACACATTTGCCAAACTAACACATGCGCCAAACCAACACATTTGCCAAAGTAACACATGTGCCAAACCAACACATGCGCCAAACCAACACATTCGCCAAACGAACACATGCTCAAAACCAACACATCTGCCAAACTAACACATGCGTCAAACTAACACGTTCGCCAAACCAACACGTCCGCCAAACTAACACATGCGCCAAACCAACACATTGGCCAAACGAACACATGCGCCAAACCAACACATTAGCCAAACTAACACATGCGCCAAATCAACACATTTGCCAAACTAACACATGCGCCAAACCAACACATTCGCCAAACTAACACATGCGCCAAACCACCACATTCGCCAAACCAATACATTCGCCAAACTAACAGATGCGCCAAACCAACACATGTGCCAAACCAACACATCCACCAAACTAACACAAGCGCCAAACCAACACATTCGCCAAACTAACACATGTGCCAAACCAATACATTTGCCAAACTAACACATGTGCCAAACTAATACATGCGCCAAACCAACACATTCACCAAACCAACACATTTGCCAAACCAACACATTTGCCAAACTAACATATGTGCCAAACCAACACATTCGCCAAACTAACACATGCGCCAAACCAACACGTCCGCCAAACTAACACATGCGCCAAACCAACACATTGGCCAAACGAATACATGCGGCAAACCAACACATTTGCCAAACTAACACATGCGCCAAACCAACACATTTGCCAAAGTAACACATGTGCCAAACCAACACATGCGCCAAACCAACACATTCGCCAAACGAACACATGCTCAAAACCAACACATCTGCCAAACTAACACATGCGTCAAACTAACACGTTCGCCAAACCAACACGTCCGCCAAACTAACACATGCGCCAAACCAACACATTGGCCAAACGAACACATGCGGCAAACCAACACATTTGCCAAACTAACACATGCGCCAAACCAACACATTAGCCAAACGAACACATGCGCCAAATCAACACATTTGCCAAACTAACACATGCGCCAAACCAACACATTCGCCAAACTAACACATGCGCCAAACCAACACATTCGCCAAACCAATACATTCGCCAAACTAACAGATGGGCCAAACCAACACATGTGCCAAACCAACACATCCACCAAACTAACACAAGCGCCAAACCAACACATTCGCCAAACTAACACATGTGCCAAACCAATACATTTGCCAAACTAACACATGTGCCAAACTAATACATGCGCCAAACCAACACATTCACCAAACCAACACATTTGCCAAACCAACACATTTGCCAAACTAACATATGTGCCAAACCAACACATCCGCCAAACTAACACAAGTGCCAAACTAACACATTCGCCAAACTAACACATGTGCCAAACCAATACATTTGCCAAACTAACACATGTGCCAAACTAATACATGCGCCAAACCAACACATTCACCAAACCAACACATTTGCCAAACCAACACATTTGCCAAACTAACATATGTGCCAAACCAACACATCCGCCAAACTAACACAAGTGCCAAACTAACACATTCGCCAAACTAACACATGTGCCAAACCAATACATTTGCCAAACTAACACATGTGCCAAACTAATACATGCGCCAAACCAACACATTCACCAAACCAACACATTTGCCAAACCAACACATTTGCCAAACTAACATATGTGCCAAACCAACACATCCGCCAAACTAACACAAGTGCCAAACCAACACATTCACCAAACTAACACATGTGCCAAACTAACACATGTGCCAAACTAACACAGGCACCAAACTTACACATGCACCAAACTAACACATGCGCCAAACTAACACATGCGCCAAACCAACACATTCGCCAAAACAAGACATGTGCCAAACCAACACATTCGCCAAACTAACACGTGCCAAACCAAGACATTCGCCAAACTAACACACGTGCCAAACCAACACATTCGCCAAACTAACACATGCGCCAAACCAACACGTTTGCCAAACCAAGACATGTGCCAAACCAACACATTCGCCAAACTAACACATGTGCCAAACTAACCATCTGCCAAACCAACACATTCACCAAACCAACACATTTGCCAAACTAACATATGTGCGAAACCAACACATCTGCCAAACTAACACAAGCGCCAAACCAACACATGCGCCAAACCAACACATTCGCCAAACAAACACATCCGCCAAACCAACACAAGCGCCAATCCAACACATTCGTCAAACTAACACATGCGCCAAACCAACACATTCGCCAAACCAACACAAGCGCCAAACCAGCACATGTGCCAAACTAACACATGCGCCAAACCAACACATTTGCCAAACTAACACATGTGCCAAACCAACACATTCGCCAAACTAACACATGTGCCAAACCAACACATTTGCCAAAGTAACACATGTGCCAAACCAACACATGCGCCAAACCAACACATTCGCCAAACGAACACATGCTCAAAACCAACACATCTGCCAAACTAACACATGCGTCAAACTAATACGTTTGCCAAACCAACACGTCCGCCAAACTAACACATGCGCCAAACCAACACATTCGCCAAACCAACACATCCGCCAAACCAACACAAGCGCCAAACCAACACATCCGCCAAACCAACACAAGCGCCAAACCAACACATTTGCCAAACGAACACATTCGCCAAACTAACACATTTGCCAAAGCAACACATGTGCCAAACCAAGACATTCGCCAAACTAACACATGCACCAAACTAACACATTCGCCAAACTAACACATGCGCCAAACCAACACATGCGCCAAACCAACACATTCGCCAAACGAACAAATGCGCCAAACTAACACATGCGCCAAACCAACACATTCGCCAAACCAACACATTTGCCAAACCAACACATGTGCCAAACTAACACATTCGCCAAACTAACACATGCGCCAAACTAACACATTCGCCAACCCAACAGATTCACCAAACTAACACATGCGCCAAACCAACACATTCGCCAAACCAAGACATGTGCCAAACCAATACATTCGCCAAACTAACACATGTGCCAAACTAACCATCTGCCAAACCAACACATTCACCAAACCAACACATTTCCCAAATTAACATATGTGCGAAACCAACACATCTGCCAAACTAACACAAGCGCCAAACCAACACATGCGCCAAACCAACACATTCGCCAAACCAACACATCCGCCAAACCAACACAAGCGCAATCCAACACATTCGTCAAAGTAACACATGCGCCAAACCAACACATTAGCCAAACCAACACATTCGCCAAATCAACACATTCGCCAAACTAACACATGCGCCAAACCAACACATCCGCCAAACCAACACAAGCGCCAAACCAGCACATGTGCCAAACTAACACATGCGCCAAACCAACACATTTGCCAAACTAACACATGTGCCAAACCAACACATTCGCCAAACTAACACATGCGCCAAACCAACACATTTGCCAAAGTAACACATGTGCCAAACCAACACATGCGCCAAACCAACACATTCGCCAAACGAACACATGCTCAAAACCAACACATCTGCCAAACTAACACATGCGTCAAACTAACACATTCGCCAAACCAACACGTCCGCCAAACTAACACATGCGCCAAACCAACACATTGGCCAAACGAACACATGCGGCAAACCAACACATTTGCCAAACTAACACATGCGCCAAACCAACACATTTGCCAAAGTAACACATGTGCCAAACCAACACATGCGCCAAACCAACACATTCGCCAAACGAACACATGCTCAAAACCAACACATCTGCCAAACTAACACATGCGTCAAACTAACACGTTCGCCAAACCAACACGTCCGCCAAACTAACACATGCGCCAAACCAACACATTGGCCAAACGAACACATGCGCCAAACCAACACATTAGCCAAACTAACACATGCGCCAAATCAACACATTTGCCAAACTAACACATGCGCCAAACCAACACATTCGCCAAACGAACACATTCACCAAACTAACACATGCGCCAAACCACCACATTGGCCAAACCAATACATTCGCCAAACTAACAGATGCGCCAAACCAACACATGTGCCAAACCAACACATCCACCAAACTAACACAAGCGCCAAACCAACACATTCGCCAAACTAACACATGTGCCAAACCAATACATTTGCCAAACTAACACATGTGCCAAACTAATACATGCGCCAAACCAACACATTCACCAAACCAACACATTTGCCAAACCAACACATTTGCCAAACTAACATATGTGCCAAACCAACACATTCGCCAAACTAACACATGCGCCAAACCAACACGTCCGCCAAACTAACACATGCGCCAAACCAACACATTGGCCAAACGAACACATGCGGCAAACCAACACATTTGCCAAACTAACACATGCGCCAAACCAACACATTTGCCAAAGTAACACATGTGCCAAACCAACACATGCGCCAAACCAACACATTCGCCAAACGAACACATGCTCAAAACCAACACATCTGCCAAACTAACACATGCGTCAAACTAACACGTTCGCCAAACCAACACGTCCGCCAAACTAACACATGCGCCAAACCAACACATTGGCCAAACGAACACATGCGGCAAACCAACACATGCGGCAAACCAACACATTTGCCAAACTAACACATGCGCCAAACCAACACATTAGCCAAACGAACACATTTTTTTTTTTTTTTTTTTTTTTTTTTTTGTATACAAGGTCGAGGCTCGTGAAAGAGCGAACATTAATCACCCAGAAAGACAAACCGACACATAAAACATATAACATAGGGAGCGGTAGACAAGATGGGGAGAGAGGGGGAAGGACACAAACACAACATTTGAGAGCAGTGACCGAGAGACATGGAGACATCGAGAGATCTGAGAGAGGGCGAGGGCTTGGGGGGGGGGGGGCGTGGGAAGGGGGCGGTGGGAGAGGTATAAAACATATGGACACTGCCAGGACTTCCAGGAAAGAAGTTGGAATTTCAAACAAGGTGGATCTGGGGTGAATTAGCGGGGGTAGAAAAGATCAAGGTTTTGGATGGGGGAAGATAAGAGATGGTGGTGAACAGCTGTTTTAAAGACCTGGAGGGAGGAGTGGGATTGAAGGGAGTGAGGGAGTTTGTTCCAGAGGCGGGAGAAAAGAGGAATGAAAGAGTGAAGGTGAGCAGAGAGCCGAGATTTCGGCAGTTTAACCATCAGAGGGTTGCTGGCAGATCTTGTGCGACCTGTAGGAATATTTGGGGGACAGAGCACAGAGAGAGCTGGGGGTGCAAGGCCGGAGAGGAGTCGGTAGAAGACAGAAAGACCACCTACCTGCCTGCGGTGAGTGAGTGAAAGGCCCTCAGAGATAGCTTCATCGCGGGAGATTCCAATAATTCTGAAAGCTTTGGTTTCAACAGCGTGAAGCCGAGCTAGGTGTGAGGCAGGAGCACCGGCCCATAGGGGAGAACAGTATTCCATTGAGCTGCGGATGAAAGCCTTGTATGTGGTGAGGAGCTCAGGTGTGCCGAGGAAGGACTTCGCACGACGGAGGATGCCCAGTCGGCGACTGGCTTTGGAGGCCAGCTTGGAAATGTGGTTTTCCCAAGAAAGATCATGGCAGATAGTGAGACCCAAAATCTTGAGCGACAGAACTTCTTGGAGAGGATTGTTGAGAAAGTAGATGGGAGGGTTGTCCAGTCGATCTTTTCGGAGAGACATAGTAAGAGTGTGAGATTTGTCAGGATTGAAAGACATGTTCCACTTGTTTGACCAGTCTGTGATTTTGTCCAGGTCTTCAGAGAGTGAGGAGGCAGCAGACTGCCGATCTGAGGGAAGAGGAATGGAGCGGCAGAGAGTGGAGTCATCAGCAAAGAGATAGAGAGGATTTTCGAGAGAGTCAGAGAGATCATTGATGAAGACCAGAAAAAGCACGGGGCCCAGAACACTGCCTTGGGGAACTCCAGCCTGAACAGGAAGAGGAGATGAGAGAAACCCATTCAGGGCCACACGTTGACGACGACTAGAGAGGAAGTCCGCCAGCCATGCGTGGAGATTTCCATGGATACCAAAGGAGGAGAGTTTGGTGAGCAGAGCGGGGTGCCAGACCGTGTCGAAGGCACGTGATATGTCGAGGGAGACAGCTCTAATTTCCTGTTTGGCATTGAGGACCTCCATCCATTGTTGAGACAGCAGAAGCAGCATGTCCAGAGTAGAGTGACCTGGTCTGAAACCAAATTGATGATCAGAGATCAAGCCATTGGAGAAGAGGAAAGATTTCATATCCGAAGCAATGATGGATTCCATGACTTTGCTGATAATTGGGAGAAGGCTGATTGGTCTGTAGTTGCTAGGATCTGTTTTTGCACCTTTTTTGTGCAAAGCGGTGATGTTGGCTGATTTCCAAGCAGATGGCAGTTGACCTTGAGCAAAAGAGAGGGTGAAGAGAACAGAGAGAGGGTGAGACAGAGCAGCAGAGCAGGATTTTAGGACCCGTGGGCTGATGCCGTCGGGTCCAGTTGCAGAATCAGAGTCGAGGGTTGACAGAAACTTTTCCACCTTGTCAGGAGGAAAGGACACGGAGTCCAGGAGCAGCAGGGTACGACTGGGTATGGTGGGTACAGAGAGGGATGGGTTTGGGACACAAGATTTAGAGGCAAACACAGAGTTGAGGCATTCAGCTTTTTCACGTGTTTCACCAAACCAACATGCGCCAAATCAACACATTTGCCAAACTAACACATGCGCCAAACCAACACATTCGCCAAACTAACACATGCGCCAAACCAACACATTCGCCAAACCAATACATTCGCCAAACTAACAGATGGGCCAAACCAACACGTGTGCCAAACCAACACATCCACCAAACTAACACAAGCGCCAAACCAACACATTCGCCAAACTAACACATGTGCCAAACCAATACATTTGCCAAACTAACACATGTGCCAAACTAATACATGCGCCAAACCAACACATTCACCAAACCAACACATTTGCCAAACCAACACATTTGCCAAACTAACATATGTGCCAAACCAACACATCCGCCAAACTAACACAAGTGCCAAACTAACACATTCGCCAAACTAACACATGTGCCAAACCAATACATTTGCCAAACTAACACATGTGCCAAACTAATACATGCGCTAAACCAACACATTCACCAAACCAACACATTTGCCAAACCAACACATTTGCCAAACTAACATATGTGCCAAACCAACACATCCGCCAAACTAACACAAGTGCCAAACCAACACATTCACCAAACTAACACATGTGCCAAACTAACACATGTGCCAAACTAACACAGGCACCAAACTAACACATGCGCCAAACTAACACATGCGCCAAACCAACACATTCGCCAAAACAAGACATGTGCCAAACCAACACATTCGCCAAACTAACACGTGCCAAACCAACACATTCGCCAAACTAACACACGTGCCAAACCAACACATTCGCCAAACTAACACATGCGCCAAACCAACACGTTTGCCAAACCAAGACATGTGCCAAACCAACACATTCGCCAAACTAACACATGTGCCAAACTAACTATCTGCCAAACCAACACATTCACCAAACCAACACATTTGCCAAACTAACATATGTGCGAAACCAACACATCTGCCAAACTAACACAAGCGCCAAACCAACACATGCGCCAAACCAACACATTCGCCAAACAAACACATCCGCCAAACCAACACAAGCGCCAATCCAACACATTCGTCAAACTAACACATGCGCCAAACCAACACATTCGCCAAACCAACACATTCGCCAAATCAACACATTCGCCAAACTAACACAAGCGCCAAACCAGCACATGTGCCAAACTAACACATGCGCCAAACCAACACATTTGCCAAACTAACACATGTGCCAAACCAACACATTCGCCAAACCAACACATTTGCCAAACTAACACATGCGCCAAATCAACACATTCGCCAAACCAACACATTCGCCAAACAAACACATTCGCCAAACCAACACATGTGCTAAACCAACACACTCGCCATACTAACACATGCACCAACCCAACACATCCGCCAAACCAACACAAGTGCCAAACCAACACATTCGACAAACTAATACATGTGTCAAACCAACACATTCGCCAAACTAACACATGCGCCAAACTAACACGTATGCCAAACCAACACATTCGCCAAACCAACACATGTGCCAAAATCAACACATTCACCAAACCAACACATTTGCCAAACCAACACATTTGCCAATCTAACATATGTGCCAAACCAACACATCCGCCAAACTAACACAAGCGCCAAACCAACACATTCGCCAAACTAACACATGTGCCAAACTAACACATGTGCCAAACGAACACAGGCACCAAACTTACACATGCGCCAAACCAACACATTCACCAAACCAACACATTTGCCAAACCAACACATTTGCCAAACCAGCATATGTGCCAAACCAACACATCCGCCAAACTAACACAAGTGCCAAACCAACACATTCACCAAACTAACACATGTGCCAAACTAACACAGGCACCAAACTTACACATGCACCAAACTAACACATGGTCTTCGTCAACGTGTGGCCCTGAATGGGTTTCTCTCATCTCCTCTTCCTGTTCAGGCTGGAGTTCCCCAAGGCAGTGTTCTGGGCCCCGTGCTTTTTCTGGTCTTCATCAATGATCTCTCTGACTCTCTCGAAAATCCTCTCTATCTCTTTGCTGATGACTCCACTCTCTGCCGCTCCATTCCTCTTCCCTCAGATCGGCAGTCTGCTGCCTCCTCACTCTCTGAAGACCTGGACAAAATCACAGACTGGTCAAACAAGTGGAACATGTCTTTCAATCCTGTGTTGTGTTGTGTTGGACTGGTCTCCCATCTCTACCACCTCTGACATCAACTCATCCTGGGAATTCTTCCAAAGTAAATTGCTCTCTCTCATGCACAGATTTATCCCATCTCGTCTTCAGTTGTCATACCCTTCCTCCCGTCCATGGTACACGGAATCTTGTGGTGAGGCTGTTACCCAGAAACAACTTGCCTTCGTCTCCTGGAAAGCAAATCCAACGGAAGGAAATCTCATTTCCTTTCACAAAGCCCGAAACAAGTGTGTGTCCACCCTCAGGAGAGCCAGGAAACAATATCTCTCCGTTCTCAAGAACGAACTCTCTTATCTGTCTCCCTCTTCCAAATCCTGGTGGCGTCTGGTCAAATCCGTTTCTGGTGTTTGTTCCCCCTCCATCCCCTCCCTTACCTCAAACGGCTACACAGCTGACTCCGCACGTGAAAAAGCTGAATGCCTCAACTCTGTGTTTGCCTCTAAATCTTGTGTCCCAAACCCATCCCTCTCTGTATCCACCATACCCAGTCGTACCCTGCTGCTCCTGGACTCCGTGTCCTTTCCTCCTGACAAGGTGGAAAAGTTTCTGTCAACCCTCGACTCTGATTCTGCAACTGGACCCGACGGCATCAGCCCACGGGTCCTAAAATCCTGCTCTGCTGCTCTATCTCACCCTCTCTCTGTTCTCTTCACCCTCTCTTTTGCTCAAGGTCAACTGCCATCTGCTTGGAAATCAGCCAACATCACCGCTTTGCACAAAAAAGGTGCAAAAACAGATCCTAGCAACTACAGACCAATCAGCCTTCTCCCAATTATCAGCAAAGTCATGGAATCCATCATTGCTTCTGATATGAAATCTTTCCTCTTCTCCAATGGCTTGATCTCTGATCATCAATTTGGTTTCAGACCAGGTCACTCTACTCTGGACATGCTGCTTCTGCTGTCTCAACAATGGATGGAGGTCCTCAATGCCAAACAGGAAATTAGAGCTGTCTCCCTCGACATATCACGTGCCTTCGACACGGTCTGGCACCCCGCTCTGCTCACCAAACTCTCCTCCTTTGGTATCCATGGAAATCTCCACGCATGGCTGGCGGACTTCCTCTCTAGTCGTCGTCAACGTGTGGCCCTGAATGGGTTTCTCTCATCTCCTCTTCCTGTTCAGGCTGGAGTTCCCCAAGGCAGTGTTCTGGGCCCCGTGCTTTTTCTGGTCTTCATCAATGATCTCTCTGACTCTCTCGAAAATCCTCTCTATCTCTTTGCTGATGACTCCACTCTCTGCCGCTCCATTCCTCTTCCCTCAGATCGGCAGTCTGCTGCCTCCTCACTCTCTGAAGACCTGGACAAAATCACAGACTGGTCAAACAAGTGGAACATGTCTTTCAATCCTGACAAATCTCACACTCTTACTATGTCTCTCCGAAAAGATCGACTGGACAACCCTCCCATCTACTTTCTCAACAATCCTCTCCAAGAAGTTCTGTCGCTCAAGATTTTGGGTCTCACTATCTGCCATGATCTTTCTTGGGAAAACCACATTTCCAAGCTGGCCTCCAAAGCCAGTCGCCGACTGGGCATCCTCCGTCGTGCGAAGTCCTTCCTCGGCACACCTGAGCTCCTCACCACATACAAGGCTTTCATCCGCAGCTCAATGGAATACTGTTCTCCCCTATGGGCCGGTGCTCCTGCCTCACACCTAGCTCGGCTTCACGCTGTTGAAACCAAAGCTTTCAGAATTATTGGAATCTCCCGCGATGAAGCTATCTCTGAGGGCCTTTCACTCACTCACCGCAGGCAGGTAGGTGGTCTTTCTGTCTTCTACCGACTCCTCTCCGGCCTTGCACCCCCAGCTCTCTCTGTGCTCTGTCCCCCAAATATTCCTACAGGTCGCACAAGATCTGCCAGCAACCCTCTGATGGTTAAACTGCCGAAATCTCGGCTCTCTGCTCACCTTCACTCTTTCATTCCTCTTTTCTCCCGCCTCTGGAACAAACTCCCTCACTCCCTTCAATCCCACTCCTCCCTCCAGGTCTTTAAAACAGCTGTTCACCACCATCTCTTATCTTCCCCCATCCAAAACCTTGATCTTTTCTACCCCCGCTAATTCACCCCAGATCCACCTTGTTTGAAATTCCAACTTCTTTCCTGGAAGTCCTGGCAGTGTCCATATGTTTTATACCTCTCCCACTGCCCCCTTCCCACGCCCCCCCCCCCCCAAAGCCCTCGCCCTCTCTCAGATCTCTCGATGTCTCCATGTCTCTCGGTCCCTGCTCTCAAATGTTGTGTTTGTGTCCTTCCCCCTCTCTCCCCATCTTGTCTACCGCTCCCTATGTTATATGTTTTATGTGTCGGTTTGTCTTTCTGTGTGATTAATGTTCGCTCTTTCACGAGCCTCGATATTGTATACAAAAAAAAAAAATTAAAAAAAAAAAAAAAAAAATCCTGACAAATCTCACACTCTTACTATGTCTCCCCGAAAAGATCGACTGGACAACCCTCCCATCTACTTTCTCAACAATCCTCTCCAAGAAGTTCTGTCGCTCAAGATTTTGGGTCTCACTATCTGCCATGATCTTTCTTGGGAAAACCACATTTCCAAGCTGGCCTCCAAAGCCAGTCGCCGACTGGGCATCCTCCGTCGTGCGAAGTCCTTCCTCGGCACACCTGAGCTCCTCACCACATACAAGGCTTTCATCCGCAGCTCAATGGAATACTGTTCTCCCCTATGGGCCGGTGCTCCTGCCTCACACCTAGCTCGGCTTCACGCTGTTGAAACCAAAGCTTTCAGAATTATTGGAATCTCCCGCGATGAAGCTATCTCTGAGGGCCTTTCACTCACTCACCGCAGGCAGGTAGGTGGTCTTTCTGTCTTCTACCGACTCCTCTCCGGCCTTGCACCCCCAGCTCTCTCTGTGCTCTGTCCCCCAAATATTCCTACAGGTCGCACAAGATCTGCCAGCAACCCTCTGATGGTTAAACTGCCGAAATCTCGGCTCTCTGCTCACCTTCACTCTTTCATTCCTCTTTTCTCCCGCCTCTGGAACAAACTCCCTCACTCCCTTCAATCCCACTCCTCCCTCCAGGTCTTTAAAACAGCTGTTCACCACCATCTCTTATCTTCCCCCATCCAAAACCTTGATCTTTTCTACCCCCGCTAATTCACCCCAGATCCACCTTGTTTGGAATTCCAACTTCTTTCCTGGAAGTCCTGGCAGTGTCCATATGTTTTATACCTCTCCCACCGCCCCCTTCCCACGCCCACCCCCCCCCCCCCCCAAAGCCCTCGCCCTCTCTCAGATCTCTCGATGTCTCCATGTCTCTCGGTCCCTGCTCTCAAATGTTGTGTTTGTGTCCTTCCCCCTCTCTCCCCATCTTGTCTACCGCTCCCTATGTTATATGTTTTATGTGTCGGTTTGTCTTTCTGTGTGATTAATGTTCGCTCTTTCACGAGCCTCGACCTTGTATACAAAAAAAAAAAAAAAAAAAAAAAAAAAAAACTAACACATGCGCCAAACCAACACATTCGCCAAAACAAGACATGTGCCAAACCAACGCATTCGCCAAACTAACACATGTGCCAAACCAACACATTCACCACATTAACACATGCGCCAAACTTTCACATGCGCCAAACCAACACATTCACCAAACCAAGACATGTGTCAAACCAACACATTCGCCAAACTAACACATGCACCAAACCAACACATCTGCCAATCTAACACATGCGCCAAACCAACACATTCGCCATACCAACACATTCACCAAACCAACACATCCGCCAAACTAACACATGTGCCAAACAAACACATTTGCCAAACCAAGACATGTGCCAAACCAACACATTCGTCAAACTAACACATGCTCCAAACCAACACATTGGCCAAACTAACACATGCGCCAAACGAACACATGCGCCAAACTAACACGTGCGCCAAACTAACACGTGCGCCAAACTAACACGTGCGCCAAACTAACACGTGCGCCAAACTAACACATGCGCCAAACTAACACATGCGCCAAACTAACACATGCGCCAAACCAACACATTCGCCAAACCAACACATCCGCCAAACCAACACAAGCGCCAAACTAACACATTTGCCAAAGGAACACATGCGCCAAACCAACACATTCGCCAAACTAACACATTTGCCAAAGCAACACATGTGCCAAACCAATACATTCGCCAAACTAACACATGCACCAAACTAACACATTCGCCAAACTAACACATGCACCAAACTAACACATTCGCCAAACTAACACATGCGCCAAACCAACACATGCGCCAAACCAACACATTCGCCAAACGAACAAATGCGCCAAACTAACACATGCGCCAAACCAACACATTCGCCAAACCAACACATTTGCCAAACCAACACATGTGCCAAACTAACACATTCGCCAAACTAACACATGCGCCAAACTAACACATTCGCCAAACCAACAGATTCACCAAACTAACACATGCGCCAAACCAACACATTCGCCAAACCAACACATGTGCCAAACCAATACATTCGCCAAACTAACACATGTGCCAAACTAACCATCTGCCAAACCAACACATTCACCAAACCAACACATTTGCCAAACTAACATATGTGCGAAACCAACACATCTGCCAAACTAACACAAGCGCCAAACCAACACATGCGCCAAACCAACACATTCGCCAAACCAACACATCCGCCAAACCAACACAAGCGCCAATCCAACACATTCGTCAAACTAACACATGCGCCAAACCAACACATGCGCCAAACCAACACATTAGCCAAACCAACACATTCGCCAAATCAACACATTCGCCAAACTAACACAAGCGCCAAACCAGCACATGTGCCAAACTAACACATTCGCCAAACTAACACATGCGCCAAACCAACACATTTGCCAAAGTAACACATGTGCCAAACCAACACATGCGCCAAACCAACACATTCGCCAAACGAACACATGCTCAAAACCAACACATCTGCCAAACTAACACATGCGTCAAACTAACACGTTCGCCAAACCAACACGTCCGCCAAACTAACACATGCGCCAAACCAACACATTGGCCAAACGAACACATGCGGCAAACCAACACATTTGCCAAACTAACACATGCGCCAAACCAACACATTTGCCAAAGTAACACATGTGCCAAACCAACACATGCGCCAAACCAACACATTCGCCAAACGAACACATGCTCAAAACCAACACATCTGCCAAACTAACACATGCGTCAAACTAACACGTTCGCCAAACCAACACGTCCGCCAAACTAACACATGCGCCAAACCAACACATTGGCCAAACGAACACATGCGCCAAACCAACACATTAGCCAAACTAACACATGCGCCAAATCAACACATTTGCCAAACTAACACATGCGCCAAACCAACACATTCGCCAAACTAACACATTCACCAAACTAACACATGCGCCAAACCACCACATTCGCCAAACCAATACATTCGCCAAACTAACAGATGCGCCAAACCAACACATGTGCCAAACCAACACATCCACCAAACTAACACAAGCGCCAAACCAACACATTCGCCAAACTAACACATGTGCCAAACCAATACATTTGCCAAACTAACACATGTGCCAAACTAATACATGCGCCAAACCAACACATTCACCAAACCAACACATTTGCCAAACCAACACATTTGCCAAACTAACATATGTGCCAAACCAACACATTCGCCAAACTAACACATGCGCCAAACCAACACGTCCGCCAAACTAACACATGCGCCAAACCAACACATTGGCCAAACGAATACATGCGGCAAACCAACACATTTGCGAAACTAACACATGCGCCAAACCAACACATTTGCCAAAGTAACACATGTGCCAAACCAACACATGCGCCAAACCAACACATTCGCCAAACGAACACATGCTCAAAACCAACACATCTGCCAAACTAACACATGCGTCAAACTAACACGTTCGCCAAACCAACACGTCCGCCAAACTAACACATGCGCCAAACCAACACATTGGCCAAACGAACACATGCGGCAAACCAACACATTTGCCAAACTAACACATGCGCCAAACCAACACATTAGCCAAACGAACACATGCGCCAAATCAACACATTTGCCAAACTAACACATGCGCCAAACCAACACATTCGCCAAACTAACACATGCGCCAAACCAACACATTCGCCAAACCAATACATTCGCCAAACTAACAGATGGGCCAAACCAACACATGTGCCAAACCAACACATCCACCAAACTAACACAAGCGCCAAACCAACACATTCGCCAAACTAACACATGTGCCAAACCAATACATTTGCCAAACTAACACATGTGCCAAACTAATACATGCGCCAAACCAACACATTCACCAAACCAACACATTTGCCAAACCAACACATTTGCCAAACTAACATATGTGCCAAACCAACACATCCGCCAAACTAACACAAGTGCCAAACTAACACATTCGCCAAACTAACACATGTGCCAAACCAATACATTTGCCAAACTAACACATGTGCCAAACTAATACATGCGCCAAACCAACACATTCACCAAACCAACACATTTGCCAAACCAACACATTTGCCAAACTAACATATGTGCCAAACCAACACATCCGCCAAACTAACACAAGTGCCAAACTAACACATTCGCCAAACTAACACATGTGCCAAACCAATACATTTGCCAAACTAACACATGTGCCAAACTAATACATGCGCCAAACCAACACATTCACCAAACCAACACATTTGCCAAACCAACACATTTGCCAAACTAACATATGTGCCAAACCAACACATCCGCCAAACTAACACAAGTGCCAAACCAACACATTCACCAAACTAACACATGTGCCAAACTAACACATGTGCCAAACTAACACAGGCACCAAACTTACACATGCACCAAACTAACACATGCGCCAAACTAACACATGCGCCAAACCAACACATTCGCCAAAACAAGACATGTGCCAAACCAACACATTCGCCAAACTAACACATGCACCAAACCAACACATCTGCCAATCTAACACATGCGCCAAACCAACACATTCGCCATACCAACACATTCACCAAACCAACACATCCGCCAAACTAACACATGTGCCAAACAAACACATTTGCCAAACCAAGACATGTGCCAAACCAACACATTCGTCAAACTAACACATGCTCCAAACCAACACATTGGCCAAACTAACACATGCGCCAAACGAACACATGCGCCAAACTAACACGTGCGCCAAACTAACACGTGCGCCAAACTAACACGTGCGCCAAACTAACACGTGCGCCAAACTAACACATGCGCCAAACTAACACATGCGCCAAACTAACACATGCGCCAAACCAACACATTCGCCAAACCAACACATCCGCCAAACCAACAAAAGCGCCAAACTAACACATTTGCCAAAGGAACACATGCGCCAAACCAACACATTCGCCAAACTAACACATTTGCCAAAGCAACACATGTGCCAAACCAATACATTCGCCAAACTAACACATGCACCAAACTAACACATTCGCCAAACTAACACATGCACCAAACTAACACATTCGCCAAACTAACACATGCGCCAAACCAACACATGCGCCAAACCAACACATTCGCCAAACCAACACATTTGCCAAACCAACACATGTGCCAAACTAACACATTCGCCAAACTAACACATGCGCCAAACTAACACATTCGCCAAACCAACAGATTCACCAAACTAACACATGCGCCAAACCAACACATTCGCCAAACCAACACATGTGCCAAACCAATACATTCGCCAAACTAACACATGTGCCAAACTAACCATCTGCCAAACCAACACATTCACCAAACCAACACATTTGCCAAACTAACATATGTGCGAAACCAACACATCTGCCAAACTAACACAAGCGCCAAACCAACACATGCGCCAAACCAACACATTCGCCAAACCAACACATCCGCCAAACCAACACAAGCGCCAATCCAACACATTCGTCAAACTAACACATGCGCCAAACCAACACATGCGCCAAACCAACACATTAGCCAAACCAACACATTCGCCAAATCAACACATTCGCCAAACTAACACAAGCGCCAAACCAGCACATGTGCCAAACTAACACATGCGCCAAACCAACATATTTGCCAAACTAACACATGTGCCAAACCAACACATTCGCCAAACTAACACATGCGCCAAACCAACACATTTGCCAAAGTAACACATGTGCCAAACCAACACATGCGCCAAACCAACACATTCGCCAAACGAACACATGCTCAAAACCAACACATCTGCCAAACTAACACATGCGTCAAACTAACACGTTCTCCAAACCAACACGTCCGCCAAACTAACACATGCGCCAAACCAACACATTGGCCAAACGAACACATGCGGCAAACCAACACATTTGCCAAACTAACACATGCGCCAAACCAACACATTTGCCAAAGTAACACATGTGCCAAACCAACACATGCGCCAAACCAACACATTCGCCAAACGAACACATGCTCAAAACCAACACATCTGCCAAACTAACACATGCGCCAAACCAACACATTCGCCAAACCAACACATCCGCCAAACCAACACAAGCGCCAATCCAACACATTCGTCAAACTAACACATGCGCCAAACCAACACATGCGCCAAACCAACACATTAGCCAAACCAACACATTCGCCAAATCAACACATTCGCCAAACTAACACAAGCGCCAAACCAGCACATGTGCCAAACTAACACATGCGCCAAACCAACACATTTGCCAAACTAACACATGTGCCAAACCAACACATTCGCCAAACTAACACATGCGCCAAACCAACACATTTGCCAAAGTAACACATGTGCCAAACCAACACATGCGCCAAACCAACACATTCGCCAAACGAACACATGCTCAAAACCAACACATCTGCCAAACTAACACATGCGTCAAACTAACACGTTCGCCAAACCAACACGTCCGCCAAACTAACACATGCGCCAAACCAACACATTGGCCAAACGAACACATGCGGCAAACCAACACATTTGCCAAACTAACACATGCGCCAAACCAACACATTTGCCAAAGTAACACATGTGCCAAACCAACACATGCGCCAAACCAACACATTCGCCAAACGAACACATGCTCAAAACCAACACATCTGCCAAACTAACACATGCGTCAAACTAACACGTTCGCCAAACCAACACGTCCGCCAAACTAACACATGCGCCAAACCAACACATTGGCCAAACGAACACATGCGCCAAACCAACACATTAGCCAAACTAACACATGCGCCAAATCAACACATTTGCCAAACTAACACATGCGCCAAACCAACACATTCGCCAAACTAACACATTCACCAAACTAACACATGCGCCAAACCACCACATTCGCCAAACCAATACATTCGCCAAACTAACAGATGCGCCAAACCAACACATGTGCCAAACCAACACATCCACCAAACTAACACAAGCGCCAAACCAACACATTCGCCAAACTAACACATGTGCCAAACCAATACATTTGCCAAACTAACACATGTGCCAAACTAATACATGCGCCAAACCAACACATTCACCAAACCAACACATTTGCCAAACCAACACATTTGCCAAACTAACATATGTGCCAAACCAACACATTCGCCAAACTAACACATGCGCCAAACCAACACGTCCGCCAAACTAACACATGCGCCAAACCAACACATTGGCCAAACGAATACATGCGGCAAACCAACACATTTGCCAAACTAACACATGCGCCAAACCAACACATTTGACAAAGTAACACATGTGCCAAACCAACACATGCGCCAAACCAACACATTCGCCAAACGAACACATGCTCAAAACCAACACATCTGCCAAACTAACACATGCGTCAAACTAACACGTTCGCCAAACCAACACGTCCGCCAAACTAACACATGCGCCAAACCAACACATTGGCCAAACGAACACATGCGGCAAACCAACACATTTGCCAAACTAACACATGCGCCAAACCAACACATTAGCCAAACGAACACATGCGCCAAATCAACACATTTGCCAAACTAACACATGCGCCAAACCAACACATTCGCCAAACTAACACATGCGCCAAACCAACACATTCGCCAAACCAATACATTCGCCAAACTAACAGATGGGCCAAACCAACACATGTGCCAAACCAACACATCCACCAAACTAACACAAGCGCCAAACCAACACATTCGCCAAACTAACACATGTGCCAAACCAATACATTTGCCAAACTAACACATGTGCCAAACTAATACATGCGCCAAACCAACACATTCACCAAACCAACACATTTGCCAAACCAACACATTTGCCAAACTAACATATGTGCCAAACCAACACATCCGCCAAACTAACACAAGTGCCAAACTAACACATTCGCCAAACTAACACATGTGCCAAACCAATACATTTGCCAAACTAACACATGTGCCAAACTAATACATGCGCCAAACCAACACATTCACCAAACCAACACATTTGCCAAACCAACACATTTGCCAAACTAACATATGTGCCAAACCAACACATCCGCCAAACTAACACAAGTGCCAAACTAACACATTCGCCAAACTAACACATGTGCCAAACCAATACATTTGCCAAACTAACACATGTGCCAAACTAATACATGCGCCAAACCAACACATTCACCAAACCAACACATTTGCCAAACCAACACATTTGCCAAACTAACATATGTGCCAAACCAACACATCCGCCAAACTAACACAAGTGCCAAACCAACACATTCACCAAACTAACACATGTGCCAAACTAACACATGTGCCAAACTAACACAGGCACCAAACTTACACATGCACCAAACTAACACATGCGCCAAACTAACACATGCGCCAAACCAACACATTCGCCAAAACAAGACATGTGCCAAACCAACACATTCGCCAAACTAACACATGCACCAAACCAACACATCTGCCAATCTAACACATGCGCCAAACCAACACATTCGCCATACCAACACATTCACCAAACCAACACATCCGCCAAACTAACACATGTGCCAAACAAACACATTTGCCAAACCAAGACATGTGCCAAACCAACACATTCGTCAAACTAACACATGCTCCAAACCAACACATTGGCCAAACTAACACATGCGCCAAACGAACACATGCGCCAAACTAACACGTGCGCCAAACTAACACGTGCGCCAAACTAACACGTGCGCCAAACTAACACGTGCGCCAAACTAACACATGCGCCAAACTAACACATGCGCCAAACTAACACATGCGCCAAACCAACACATTCGCCAAACCAACACATCCGCCAAACCAACACAAGCGCCAAACTAACACATTTGCCAAAGGAACACATGCGCCAAACCAACACATTCGCCAAACTAACACATTTGCCAAAGCAACACATGTGCCAAACCAATACATTCGCCAAACTAACACATGCACCAAACTAACACATTCGCCAAACTAACACATGCACCAAACTAACACATTCGCCAAACTAACACATGCGCCAAACCAACACATGCGCCAAACCAACACATTCGCCAAACCAACACATTTGCCAAACCAACACATGTGCCAAACTAACACATTCGCCAAACTAACACATGCGCCAAACTAACACATTCGCCAAACCAACAGATTCACCAAACTAACACATGCGCCAAACCAACACATTCGCCAAACCAACACATGTGCCAAACCAATACATTCGCCAAACTAACACATGTGCCAAACTAACCATCTGCCAAACCAACACATTCACCAAACCAACACATTTGCCAAACTAACATATGTGCGAAACCAACACATCTGCCAAACTAACACAAGCGCCAAACCAACACATGCGCCAAACCAACACATTCGCCAAACCAACACATCCGCCAAACCAACACAAGCGCCAATCCAACACATTCGTCAAACTAACACATGCGCCAAACCAACACATGCGCCAAACCAACACATTAGCCAAACCAACACATTCGCCAAATCAACACATTCGCCAAACTAACACAAGCGCCAAACCAGCACATGTGCCAAACTAACACATGCGCCAAACCAACATATTTGCCAAACTAACACATGTGCCAAACCAACACATTCGCCAAACTAACACATGCGCCAAACCAACACATTTGCCAAAGTAACACATGTGCCAAACCAACACATGCGCCAAACCAACACATTCGCCAAACGAACACATGCTCAAAACCAACACATCTGCCAAACTAACACATGCGTCAAACTAACACGTTCTCCAAACCAACACGTCCGCCAAACTAACACATGCGCCAAACCAACACATTGGCCAAACGAACACATGCGGCAAACCAACACATTTGCCAAACTAACACATGCGCCAAACCAACACATTTGCCAAAGTAACACATGTGCCAAACCAACACATGCGCCAAACCAACACATTCGCCAAACGAACACATGCTCAAAACCAACACATCTGCCAAACTAACACATGCGTCAAACTAACACGTTCGCCAAACCAACACGTCCGCCAAACTAACACATGCGCCAAACCAACACATTGGCCAAACGAACACATGCGCCAAACCAACACATTAGCCAAACTAACACATGCGCCAAATCAACACATTTGCCAAACTAACACATGCGCCAAACCAACACATTCGCCAAACTAACACATTCACCAAACTAACACATGCGCCAAACCACCACATTCGCCAAACCAATACATTCGCCAAACTAACAGATGCGCCAAACCAACACATGTGCCAAACCAACACATCCACCAAACTAACACAAGCGCCAAACCAACACATTCGCCAAACTAACACATGTGCCAAACCAATACATTTGCCAAACTAACACATGTGCCAAACTAATACATGCGCCAAACCAACACATTCACCAAACCAACACATTTGCCAAACCAACACATTTGCCAAACTAACATATGTGCCAAACCAACACATTCGCCAAACTAACACATGCGCCAAACCAACACGTCCGCCAAACTAACACATGCGCCAAACCAACACATTGGCCAAACGAATACATGCGGCAAACCAACACATTTGCCAAACTAACACATGCGCCAAACCAACACATTTGCCAAAGTAACACATGTGCCAAACCAACACATGCGCCAAACCAACACATTCGCCAAACGAACACATGCTCAAAACCAACACATCTGCCAAACTAACACATGCGTCAAACTAACACGTTCGCCAAACCAACACGTCCGCCAAACTAACACATGCGCCAAACCAACACATTGGCCAAACGAACACATGCGGCAAACCAACACATTTGCCAAACTAACACATGCGCCAAACCAACACATTAGCCAAACGAACACATGCGCCAAATCAACACATTTGCCAAACTAACACATGCGCCAAACCAACACATTCGCCAAACTAACACATGCGCCAAACCAACACATTCGCCAAACCAATACATTCGCCAAACTAACAGATGGGCCAAACCAACACATGTGCCAAACCAACACATCCACCAAACTAACACAAGCGCCAAACCAACACATTCGCCAAACTAACACATGTGCCAAACCAATACATTTGCCAAACTAACACATGTGCCAAACTAATACATGCGCCAAACCAACACATTCACCAAACCAACACATTTGCCAAACCAACACATTTGCCAAACTAACATATGTGCCAAACCAACACATCCGCCAAACTAACACAAGTGCCAAACTAACACATTCGCCAAACTAACACATGTGCCAAACCAATACATTTGCCAAACTAACACATGTGCCAAACTAATACATGCGCCAAACCAACACATTCACCAAACCAACACATTTGCCAAACCAACACATTTGCCAAACTAACATATGTGCCAAACCAACACATCCGCCAAACTAACACAAGTGCCAAACTAACACATTCGCCAAACTAACACATGTGCCAAACCAATACATTTGCCAAACTAACACATGTGCCAAACTAATACATGCGCCAAACCAACACATTCACCAAACCAACACATTTGCCAAACCAACACATTTGCCAAACTAACATATGTGCCAAACCAACACATCCGCCAAACTAACACAAGTGCCAAACCAACACATTCACCAAACTAACACATGTGCCAAACTAACACATGTGCCAAACTAACACAGGCACCAAACTTACACATGCACCAAACTAACACATGCGCCAAACTAACACATGCGCCAAACCAACACATTCGCCAAAACAAGACATGTGCCAAACCAACACATTCGCCAAACTAACACGTGCCAAACCAAGACATTCGCCAAACTAACACACGTGCCAAACCAACACATTCGCCAAACTAACACATGCGCCAAACCAACACGTTTGCCAAACCAAGACATGTGCCAAACCAACACATTCGCCAAACTAACACATGTGCCAAACTAACCATCTGCCAAACCAACACATTCACCAAACCAACACATTTGCCAAACTAACATATGTGCGAAACCAACACATCTGCCAAACTAATACGTTTGCCAAACCAACACGTCCGCCAAACTAACACATGCGCCAAACCAACACATTCGCCAAACCAACACATCCGCCAAACCAACACAAGCGCCAAACCAACACATCCGCCAAACCAACACAAGCGCCAAACCAACACATTTGCCAAACGAACACATGCGCCAAACCAACACATTCGCCAAACTAACACATTTGCCAAAGCAACACATGTGCCAAACCAAGACATTCGCCAAAATAACACATGCACCAAACTAACACATTCGCCAAACTAACACATGCGCCAAACCAACACATGCGCCAAACCAACACATTCGCCAAACGAACAAATGCGCCAAACTAACACATGCGCCAAACCAACACATTCGCCAAACCAACACATTTGCCAAACCAACACATGTGCCAAACTAACACATTCGCCAAACTAACACATGCGCCAAACTAACACATTCGCCAACCCAACAGATTCACCAAACTAACACATGCGCCAAACCAACACATTCGCCAAACCAAGACATGTGCCAAACCAATACATTCGCCAAACTAACACATGTGCCAAACTAACCATCTGCCAAACCAACACATTCACCAAACCAACACATTTCCCAAATTAACATATGTGCGAAACCAACACATCTGCCAAACTAACACAAGCGCCAAACCAACACATGCGCCAAACCAACACATTCGCCAAACCAACACATCCGCCAAACCAACACAAGCGCAATCCAACACATTCGTCAAAGTAACACATGCGCCAAACCAACACATTAGCCAAACCAACACATTCGCCAAATCAACACATTCGCCAAACTAACACATGCGCCAAACCAACACATCCGCCAAACCAACACAAGCGCCAAACCAGCACATGTGCCAAACTAACACATGCGCCAAACCAACACATTTGCCAAACTAACACATGTGCCAAACCAACACATTCGCCAAACTAACACATGCGCCAAACCAACACATTTGCCAAAGTAACACATGTGCCAAACCAACACATGCGCCAAACCAACACATTCGCCAAACGAACACATGCTCAAAACCAACACATCTGCCAAACTAACACATGCGTCAAACTAACACGTTCGCCAAACCAACACGTCCGCCAAACTAACACATGCGCCAAACCAACACATTGGCCAAACGAACACATGCGGCAAACCAACACATTTGCCAAACTAACACATGCGCCAAACCAACACATTTGCCAAAGTAACACATGTGCCAAACCAACACATGCGCCAAACCAACACATTCGCCAAACGAACACATGCTCAAAACCAACACATCTGCCAAACTAACACATGCGTCAAACTAACACGTTCGCCAAACCAACACGTCCGCCAAACTAACACATGCGCCAAACCAACACATTGGCCAAACGAACACATGCGCCAAACCAACACATTAGCCAAACTAACACATGCGCCAAATCAACACATTTGCCAAACTAACACATGCGCCAAACCAACACATTCGCCAAACGAACACATTCACCAAACTAACACATGCGCCAAACCACCACATTCGCCAAACCAATACATTCGCCAAACTAACAGATGCGCCAAACCAACACATGTGCCAAACCAACACATCCACCAAACTAACACAAGCGCCAAACCAACACATTCGCCAAACTAACACATGTGCCAAACCAATACATTTGCCAAACTAACACATGTGCCAAACTAATACATGCGCCAAACCAACACATTCACCAAACCAACAAATTTGCCAAACCAACACATTTGCCAAACTAACATATGTGCCAAACCAACACATTCGCCAAACTAACACATGCGCCAAACCAACACGTCCGCCAAACTAACACATGCGCCAAACCAACACATTGGCCAAACGAACACATGCGGCAAACCAACACATTTGCCAAACTAACACATGCGCCAAACCAACACATTTGCCAAAGTAACACATGTGCCAAACCAACACATGCGCCAAACCAACACATTCGCCAAACGAACACATGCTCAAAACCAACACATCTGCCAAACTAACACATGCGTCAAACTAACACGTTCGCCAAACCAACACGTCCGCCAAACTAACACATGCGCCAAACCAACACATTGGCCAAACGAACACATGCGGCAAACCAACACATTTGCCAAACTAACACATGCGCCAAACCAACACATTAGCCAAACGAACACATGCGCCAAATCAACACATTTGCCAAACTAACACATGCGCCAAACCAACACATTCGCCAAACTAACACATGCGCCAAACCAACACATTCGCCAAACCAATACATTCGCCAAACTATCAGATGGGCCAAACCAACACATGTGCCAAACCAACACATCCACCAAACTAACACAAGCGCCAAACCAACACATTCGCCAAACTAACACATGTGCCAAACCAATACATTTGCCAAACTAACACATGTGCCAAACTAATACATGCGCCAAACCAACACATTCACCAAACCAACACATTTGCCAAACCAACACATTTGCCAAACTAACATATGTGCCAAACCAACACATCCGCCAAACTAACACAAGTGCCAAACTAACACATTCGCCAAACTAACACATGTGCCAAACCAATACATTTGCCAAACTAACACATGTGCCAAACTAATACATGCGCCAAACCAACACATTCACCAAACCAACACATGCCAAACCAACACATTTGCCAAACTAACATATGTGCCAAACCAACACATCCGCCAAACTAACACAAGTGCCAAACCAACACATTCACCAAACTAACACATGTGCCAAACTAACACATGTGCCAAACTAACACAGGCACCAAACTAACACATGCGCCAAACTAACACATGCGCCAAACCAACACATTCGCCAAAACAAGACATGTGCCAAACCAACACATTCGCCAAACTAACACGTGCCAAACCAACACATTCGCCAAACTAACACACGTGCCAAACCAACACATTCGCCAAACTAACACATGCGCCAAACCAACACGTTTGCCAAACCAAGACATGTGCCAAACCAACACATTCGCCAAACTAACACATGTGCCAAACTAACTATCTGCCAAACCAACACATTCACCAAACCAACACATTTGCCAAACTAACATATGTGCGAAACCAACACATCTGCCAAACTAACACAAGCGCCAAACCAACACATGCGCCAAACCAACACATTCGCCAAACAAACACATCCGCCAAACCAACACAAGCGCCAATCCAACACATTCGTCAAACTAACACATGCGCCAAACCAACACATTCGCCAAACCAACACATTCGCCAAATCAACACATTAGCCAAACTAACACAAGCGCCAAACCAGCACATGTGCCAAACTAACACATGCGCCAAACCAACACATTTGCCAAACTAACACATGTGCCAAACCAACACATTCGCCAAACCAACACATTCGCCAAACTAACACATGTGCCAAACCAACACATGCGCCAAACCAACACATTCGCCAAACGAACACATGCTCAAAACCAACACATCTGCCAAACTAACACATGCGTCAAACTAATACGTTCGCCAAACCAACACATTCGCCAAACTAACACATGCGCCAAACCAACACATTGGCCAAACGAACACATGCGGCAAACCAACACAAGTGCCAAACCAACACATTCACCAAACTAACACATGTGCCAAACTAACACATATGCCAAACTAACACAGGCACCAAACTTACACATGCACCAAACTAACACATGCGCCAAACTAACACATGCGCCAAACCAACACATTCGCCAAAACAAGACATGTGCCAAACCAACGCATTCGCCAAACTAACACATGTGCCAAACCAACACATTCACCACATTAACACATGCGCCAAACTTTCACATGCGCCAAACCAACACATTCACCAAACCAAGACATGTGCCAAACCAACACATTCGCCAAACTAACACATGCACCAAACCAACACATCTGCCAATCTAACACATGCGCCAAACCAACACATTCGCCATACCAACACATTCACCAAACCAACACATTCGCCAAACTAACACATGTGCCAAACAAACACATTTGCCAAACCAAGACATGTGCCAAACCAACACATTCGTCAAACTAACACATGCTCCAAACCAACACATTGGCCAAACTAACACATGCGGCAAACCAACACATTCGCCAAACTAACACATGCGCCAAATCAACACATTTGCCAAACTAACACATGCGCCAAATCAACACATTCGCCAAACCAACACATTCGCCAAACAAACACATTCGCCAAACCAACACATGTGCTAAACCAACACACTCGCCATACTAACACATGCACCAACCCAACACATCCGCCAAACCAACACAAGTGCCAAACCAGCACATTCGACAAACTAATACATGTGTCAAACCAACACATTCGCCAAACTAACACATGCGCCAAACTAAGACGTATGCCAAACCAACACATTCGCCAAACCAACACATGTGCCAAAATCAACACATTCACCAAACCAACACATTTGCCAAACCAACACATTTGCCAATCTAACATATGTGCCAAACCAACACATCCGCCAAACTAACACAAGCGCCAAACCAACACATTCGCCAAACTAACACATGTGCCAAACTAACACATGTGCCAAACGAACACAGGCACCAAACTTACACATGCGCCAAACCAACACATTCACCAAACCAACACATTTGCCAAACCAACACATTTGCCAAACCAGCATATGTGCCAAACCAACACATCCGCCAAACTAACACAAGTGCCAAACCAACACATTCACCAAACTAACACATGTGCCAAACTAACACAGGCACCAAACTTACACATGCACCAAACTAACACATGGTCTTCGTCAACGTGTGGCCCTGAATGGGTTTCTCTCATCTCCTCTTCCTGTTCAGGCTGGAGTTCCCCAAGGCAGTGTTCTGGGCCCCGTGCTTTTTCTGGTCTTCATCAATGATCTCTCTGACTCTCTCGAAAATCCTCTCTATCTCTTTGCTGATGACTCCACTCTCTGCCGCTCCATTCCTCTTCCCTCAGATCGGCAGTCTGCTGCCTCCTCACTCTCTGAAGACCTGGACAAAATCACAGACTGGTCAAACAAGTGGAACATGTCTTTCAATCCTGACAAATCTCACACTCTTACTATGTCTCTCCGAAAAGATCGACTGGACAACCCTCCCATCTACTTTCTCAACAATCCTCTCCAAGAAGTTCTGTCGCTCAAGATTTTGGGTCTCACTATCTGCCATGATCTTTCTTGGGAAAACCACATTTCCAAGCTGGCCTCCAAAGCCAGTCGCCGACTGGGCATCCTCCGTCGTGCGAAGTCCTTCCTCGGCACACCTGAGCTCCTCACCACATACAAGGCTTTCATCCGCAGCTCAATGGAATACTGTTCTCCCCTATGGGCCGGTGCTCGTGCCTCACACCTAGCTCGGCTTCACGCTGTTGAAACCAAAGCTTTCAGAATTATTGGAATCTCCCGCGATGAAGCTATCTCTGAGGGCCTTTCACTCACTCACCGCAGGCAGGTAGGTGGTCTTTCTGTCTTCTACCGACTCCTCTCCGGCCTTGCACCCCCAGCTCTCTCTGTGCTCTGTCCCGCAAATATTCCTACAGGTCGCACAAGATCTGCCAGCAACCCTCTGATGGTTAAACTGCCGAAATCTCGGCTCTCTGCTCACCTTCACTCTTTCATTCCTCTTTTCTCCCGCCTCTGGAACAAACTCCCTCACTCCCTTCAATCCCACTCCTCCCTCCAGGTCTTTAAAACAGCTGTTCACCACCATCTCTTATCTTCCCCCATCCAAAACCTTGATCTTTTCTACCCCCGCTAATTCACCCCAGATCCACCTTGTTTGGAATTCCAACTTCTTTCCTGGAAGTCCTGGCAGTGTCCATATGTTTTATACCTCTCCCACCGCCCCCTTCCCACGCCCCCCCCCCCCCCCCAAAGCCCTCGCCCTCTCTCAGATCTCTCGATGTCTCCATGTCTCTCGGTCCCTGCTCTCAAATGTTGTGTTTGTGTCCTTCCCCCTCTCTCCCCATCTTGTCTACCGCTCCCTATGTTATATGTTTTATGTGTCGGTTTGTCTTTCTGTGTGATTAATGTTCGCTCTTTCACGAGCCTCGACCTTGTATACAAAAAAAAAAAAAAAAAAAAAAAAAAAAACTAACACATGCGCCAAACCAACACATTCGCCAAAACAAGACATGTGCCAAACCAACGCATTCGCCAAACTAACACATGTGCCAAACCAACACATTCACCACATTAACACATGCGCCAAACTTTCACATGCGCCAAACCAACACATTCACCAAACCAAGACATGTGTCAAACCAACACATTCGCCAAACTAACACATGCACCAAACCAACACATCTGCCAATCTAACACATGCGCCAAACCAACACATTCGCCATACCAACACATTCACCAAACCAACACATCCGCCAAACTAACACATGTGCCAAACAAACACATTTGCCAAACCAAGACATGTGCCAAACCAACACATTCGTCAAACTAACACATGCTCCAAACCAACACATTGGCCAAACTAACACATGCGCCAAACGAACACATGCGCCAAACTAACACGTGCGCCAAACTAACACGTGCGCCAAACTAACACGTGCGCCAAACTAACACGTGCGCCAAACTAACACATGCGCCAAACTAACACATGCGCCAAACTAACACATGCGCCAAACCAACACATTCGCCAAACCAACACATTCGCCAAACCAACACATCCGCCAAACCAACACAAGCGCCAAACCAACACATTTGCCAAAGGAACACATGCGCCAAACCAACACATTCGCCAAACTAACACATTTGCCAAAGCAACACATGTGCCAAACCAATACATTCGCCAAACTAACACATGCACCAAACTAACACATTCGCCAAACTAACACATGCACCAAACTAACACATTCGCCAAACTAACACATGCGCCAAACCAACACATGCGCCAAACCAACACATTCGCCAAACGAACAAATGCGCCAAACTAACACATGCGCCAAACCAACACATTCGCCAAACCAACACATTTGCCAAACCAACACATGTGCCAAACTAACACATTCGCCAAACTAACACATGCGCCAAACTAACACATTCGCCAAACCAACAGATTCACCAAACTAACACATGCGCCAAACCAACACATTCGCCAAACCAACACATGTGCCAAACCAATACATTCGCCAAACTAACACATGTGCCAAACTAACCATCTGCCAAACCAACACATTCACCAAACCAACACATTTGCCAAACTAACATATGTGCGAAACCAACACATCTGCCAAACTAACACAAGCGCCAAACCAACACATGCGCCAAACCAACACATTCGCCAAACCAACACATCCGCCAAACCAACACAAGCGCCAATCCAACACATTCGTCAAACTAACACATGCGCCAAACCAACACATGCGCCAAACCAACACATTAGCCAAACCAACACATTCGCCAAATCAACACATTCGCCAAACTAACACAAGCGCCAAACCAGCACATGTGCCAAACTAACACATGCGCCAAACCAACACATTTGCCAAACTAACACATGTGCCAAACCAACACATTCGCCAAACTAACACATGCGCCAAACCAACACATTTGCCAAAGTAACACATGTGCCAAACCAACACATGCGCCAAACCAACACATTCGCCAAACGAACACATGCTCAAAACCAACACATCTGCCAAACTAACACATGCGTCAAACTAACACGTTCGCCAAACCAACACGTCCGCCAAACTAACACATGCGCCAAACCAACACATTGGCCAAACGAACACATGCGGCAAACCAACACATTTGCCAAACTAACACATGCGCCAAACCAACACATTTGCCAAAGTAACACATGTGCCAAACCAACACATGCGCCAAACCAACACATTCGCCAAACGAACACATGCTCAAAACCAACACATCTGCCAAACTAACACATGCGTCAAACTAACACGTTCGCCAAACCAACACGTCCGCCAAACTAACACATGCGCCAATCCAACACATTGGCCAAAAGAACACATGCGCCAAACCAACACATTAGCCAAACTAACACATGCGCCAAATCAACACATTTGCCAAACTAACACATGCGCCAAACCAACACATTCGCCAAACGAACACATTCACCAAACTAACACATGCGCCAAACCACCACATTCGCCAAACCAATACATTCGCCAAACTAACAGATGCGCCAAACCAACACATGTGCCAAACCAACACATCCACCAAACTAACACAAGCGCCAAACCAACACATTCGCCAAACTAACACATGTGCCAAACCAATACATTTGCCAAACTAACACATGTGCCAAACTAATACATGCGCCAAACCAACACATTCACCAAACCAACGCATTTGCCAAACCAACACATTTGCCAAACTAACATATGTGCCAAACCAACACATTCGCCAAACTAACACATGCGCCAAACCAACACGTCCGCCAAACTAACACATGCGCCAAACCAACACATTGGCCAAACGAACACATGCGGCAAACCAACACATTTGCCAAACTAACACATGCGCCAAACCAACACATTTGCCAAAGTAACACATGTGCCAAACCAACACATGCGCCAAACCAACACATTCGCCAAACCAACACATGCTCAAAACCAACACATCTGCCAAACTAACACATGCGTCAAACTAACACGTTCGCCAAACCAACACGTCCGCCAAACTAACACATGCGCCAAACCAACACATTGGCCAAACGAACACATGCGGCAAACCAACACATTTGCCAAACTAACACATGCGCCAAACCAACACATTAGCCAAACGAACACATGCGCCAAATCAACACATTTGCCAAACTAACACATGCGCCAAACCAACACATTCGCCAAACTAACACATGCGCCAAACCAACACATTCGCCAAACCAATACATTCGCCAAACTAACAGATGGGCCAAACCAACACATGTGCCAAACCAACACATCCACCAAACTAACACAAGCGCCAAACCAACACATTCGCCAAACTAACACATGTGCCAAACCAATACATTTGCCAAACTAACACATGTGCCAAACTAATACATGCGCCAAACCAACACATTCACCAAACCAACACATTTGCCAAACCAACACATTTGCCAAACTAACATATGTGCCAAACCAACACATCCGCCAAACTAAGACAAGTGCCAAACTAACACATTCGCCAAACTAACACATGTGCCAAACCAATACATTTGCCAAACTAACACATGTGCCAAACTAATACATGCGCCAAACCAACACATTCACCAAACCAACACATTTGCCAAACCAACACATTTGCCAAACTAACATATGTGCCAAACCAACACATCCGCCAAACTAACACAAGTGCCAAACCAACACATTCACCAAACTAACACATGTGCCAAACTAACACATGTGCCAAACTAACACAGGCACCAAACTAACACATGCGCCAAACTAACACATGCGCCAAACCAACACATTCGCCAAAACAAGACATGTGCCAAACCAACACATTCGCCAAACTAACACGTGCCAAACCAACACATTCGCCAAACTAACACACGTGCCAAACCAACACATTCGCCAAACTAACACATGCGCCAAACCAACACGTTTGCCAAACCAAGACATGTGCCAAACCAACACATTCGCCAAACTAACACATGTGCCAAACTAACTATCTGCCAAACCAACACATTCACCAAACCAACACATTTGCCAAACTAACATATGTGCGAAACCAACACATCTGCCAAACTAACACAAGCGCCAAACCAACACATGCGCCAAACCAACACATTCGCCAAACAAACACATCCGCCAAACCAACACAAGCGCCAATCCAACACATTCGTCAAACTAACACATGCGCCAAACCAACACATTCGCCAAACCAACACATTCGCCAAATCAACACGTTCGCCAAACTAACACAAGCGCCAAACCAGCACATGTGCCAAACTAACACATGCGCCAAACCAACACATTTGCCAAACTAACACATGTGCCAAACCAACACATTCGCCAAACCAACACATTCGCCAAACTAACACATGTGCCAAACCAACACATGCGCCAAACCAACACATTCGCCAAACGAACACATGCTCAAAACCAACACATCTGCCAAACTAACACATGCGTCAAACTAATACGTTCGCCAAACCAACACGTCCGCCAAACGAACACATGCGCCAAACCAACACGTTCGCCAAACTAACACATGCGCCAAACCAACACATTGGCCAAACGAACACATGCGGCAAACCAACACAAGTGCCAAACCAACACATTCACCAAACTAACACATGTGCCAAACTAACACATATGCCAAACTAACACAGGCACCAAACTTACACATGCACCAAACTAACACATGCGCCAAACTAACACATGCGCCAAACCAACACATTCGCCAAAACAAGACATGTGCCAAACCAACGCATTCGCCAAACTAACACATGTGCCAAACCAACACATTCACCACATTAACACATGCGCCAAACTTTCACATGCGCCAAACCAACACATTCACCAAACCAAGACATGTGCCAAACCAACACATTCGCCAAACTAACACATGCACCAAACCAACACATCTGCCAATCTAACACATGCGCCAAACCAACACATTCGCCATACCAACACATTCACCAAACCAACACATTCGCCAAACTAACACATGTGCCAAACAAACACATTTGCCAAACCAAGACATGTGCCAAACCAACACATTCGTCAAACTAACACATGCTCCAAACCAACACATTGGCCAAACTAACACATGCGGCAAACCAACACATTCGCCAAACTAACACATGCGCCAAATCAACACATTTGCCAAACTAACACATGCGCCAAATCAACACATTCGCCAAACCAACACATTCGCCAAACAAACACATTCGCCAAACCAACACATGTGCTAAACCAACACACTCGCCATACTAACACATGCACCAACCCAACACATCCGCCAAACCAACACAAGTGCCAAACCAACACATTCGACAAACTAATACATGTGTCAAACCAACACATTCGCCAAACTAACACATGCGCCAAACTAACACGTATGCCAAACCAACACATTCGCCAAACCAACACATGTGCCAAAATCAACACATTCACCAAACCAACACATTTGCCAAACCAACACATTTGCCAATCTAACATATGTGCCAAACCAACACATCCGCCAAACTAACACAAGCGCCAAACCAACACATTCGCCAAACTAACACATGTGCCAAACTAACACATGTGCCAAACGAACACAGGCACCAAACTTACACATGCGCCAAACCAACACATTCACCAAACCAACACATTTGCCAAACCAACACATTTGCCAAACCAGCATATGTGCCAAACCAACACATCCGCCAAACTAACACAAGTGCCAAACCAACACATTCACCAAACTAACACATGTGCCAAACTAACACAGGCACCAAACTTACACATGCACCAAACTAACACATGGTCTTCGTCAACGTGTGGCCCTGAATGGGTTTCTCTCATCTCCTCTTCCTGTTCAGGCTGGAGTTCCCCAAGGCAGTGTTCTGGGCCCCGTGCTTTTTCTGGTCTTCATCAATGATCTCTCTGACTCTCTCGAAAATCCTCTCTATCTCTTTGCTGATGACTCCACTCTCTGCCGCTCCATTCCTCTTCCCTCAGATCGGCAGTCTGCTGCCTCCTCACTCTCTGAAGACCTGGACAAAATCACAGACTGGTCAAACAAGTGGAACATGTCTTTCAATCCTGACAAATCTCACACTCTTACTATGTCTCTCCGAAAAGATCGACTGGACAACCCTCCCATCTACTTTCTCAACAATCCTCTCCAAGAAGTTCTGTCGCTCAAGATTTTGGGTCTCACTATCTGCCATGATCTTTCTTGGGAAAACCACATTTCCAAGCTGGCCTCCAAAGCCAGTCGCCGACTGGGCATCCTCCGTCGTGCGAAGTCCTTCCTCGGCACACCTGAGCTCCTCACCACATACAAGGCTTTCATCCGCAGCTCAATGGAATACTGTTCTCCCCTATGGGCCGGTGCTCCTGCCTCACACCTAGCTCGGCTTCACGCTGTTGAAACCAAAGCTTTCAGAATTATTGGAATCTCCCGCGATGAAGCTATCTCTGAGGGCCTTTCACTCACTCACCGCAGGCAGGTAGGTGGTCTTTCTGTCTTCTACCGACTCCTCTCCGGCCTTGCACCCCCAGCTCTCTCTGTGCTCTGTCCCCCAAATATTCCTACAGGTCGCACAAGATCTGCCAGCAACCCTCTGATGGTTAAACTGCCGAAATCTCGGCTCTCTGCTCACCTTCACTCTTTCATTCCTCTTTTCTCCCGCCTCTGGAACAAACTCCCTCACTCCCTTCAATCCCACTCCTCCCTCCAGGTCTTTAAAACAGCTGTTCACCACCATCTCTTATCTTCCCCCATCCAAAACCTTGATCTTTTCTACCCCCGCTAATTCACCCCAGATCCACCTTGTTTGGAATTCCAACTTCTTTCCTGGAAGTCCTGGCAGTGTCCATATGTTTTATACCTCTCCCACCGCCCCCTTCCCACGCCCCCCCCCCCCCCCCAAAGCCCTCGCCCTCTCTCAGATCTCTCGATGTCTCCATGTCTCTCGGTCCCTGCTCTCAAATGTTGTGTTTGTGTCCTTCCCCCTCTCTCCCCATCTTGTCTACCGCTCCCTATGTTATATGTTTTATGTGTCGGTTTGTCTTTCTGTGTGATTAATGTTCGCTCTTTCACGAGCCTCGACCTTGTATACAAAAAAAAAAAAAAAAAAAAAAAAAAAACTAACACATGCGCCAAACCAACACATTCGCCAAAACAAGACATGTGCCAAACCAACGCATTCGCCAAACTAACACATGTGCCAAACCAACACATTCACCACATTAACACATGCGCCAAACTTTCACATGCGCCAAACCAACACATTCACCAAACCAAGACATGTGTCAAACCAACACATTCGCCAAACTAACACATGCACCAAACCAACACATCTGCCAATCTAACACATGCGCCAAACCAACACATTCGCCATACCAACACATTCACCAAACCAACACATCCGCCAAACTAACACATGTGCCAAACAAACACATTTGCCAAACCAAGACATGTGCCAAACCAACACATTCGTCAAACTAACACATGCTCCAAACCAACACATTGGCCAAACTATCACATGCGCCAAACCAACACATTTGCCAAACTAACACATGCGGCAAACCAACACATTCGCCAAACTAACACATGCGCCAAATCAACACATTTGCCAAACTAACACATGCGCCAAATCAACACATTCGCCAAACCAACACATTCGCCAAACAAACACATTCGCCAAACCAACACATGTGCTAAACCAACACACTCGCCATACTAACACATGCACCAACCCAACTCATCCGCCAAACCAACACAAGTGCCAAACCAACACATTCGACAAACGAATAGATGTGTCAAACCAACACATTCGCCAAACTAACACATGCGCCAAACTAACACGTATGCCAAACCAACACATTCGCCAAACCAACACATGTGCCAAAACCAACACATTCACCAAACCAACACATTTGCCAAACCAACACATTTGCCAATCTAACATATGTGCCAAACCAACACATCCGCCAAACTAACACAAGCGCCAAACCAACACATTCGCCAAACTAACACATGTGCCAAACTAACACATGTGCCAAACGAACACAGGCACCAAACTTACACATGCGCCAAACCAACACATTCACCAAACCAACACATTCGCCAAACGAAAACTGTGCCAAACTAACACATTCGTCAAACTAACACATGCGCCAAACCAACACATTCGCAAAACCAACACATTCGCCAAATCAACACATTCGCCAAATGAACACAAGCGCCAAACCAACACATTCGCCAAACTAACACATGCACAAAACCAACACATCTGCCAAACTAACACATGCGTCAAACTAAAACATTCGCCAAACCAACACATCTGCCAAACCAACACATTCGCCAAACCAACACATTCGACAAACTAACACGTATGCCAAACCAACACATTCGCCAAACCAACACATGTGCCAAAATCAACACATTCACCAAACCAACACATTTGCCAAACCAACACATTTGCCAATCTAACATATGTGCCAAACCAACACATCCGCCAAACTAACACAAGCGCCAAACCAACACATTCGCCAAACTAACACATGTGCCAAACTAACACATGTGCCAAACGAACACAGGCACCAAACTTACACATGCGCCAAACCAACACATTCACCAAACCAACACATTTGCCAAACCAACACATTTGCCAAACCAGCATATGTGCCAAACCAACACATCCGCCAAACTAACACAAGTGCCAAACCAACACATTCACCAAACTAACACATGTGCCAAACTAACACAGGCACCAAACTTACACATGCACCAAACTAACACATGGTCTTCGTCAACGTGTGGCCCTGAATGGGTTTCTCTCATCTCCTCTTCCTGTTCAGGCTGGAGTTCCCCAAGGCAGTGTTCTGGGCCCCGTGCTTTTTCTGGTCTTCATCAATGATCTCTCTGACTCTCTCGAAAATCCTCTCTATCTCTTTGCTGATGACTCCACTCTCTGCCGCTCCATTCCTCTTCCCTCAGATCGGCAGTCTGCTGCCTCCTCACTCTCTGAAGACCTGGACAAAATCACAGACTGGTCAAACAAGTGGAACATGTCTTTCAATCCTGACAAATCTCACACTCTTACTATGTCTCTCCGAAAAGATCGACTGGACAACCCTCCCATCTACTTTCTCAACAATCCTCTCCAAGAAGTTCTGTCGCTCAAGATTTTGGGTCTCACTATCTGCCATGATCTTTCTTGGGAAAACCACATTTCCAAGCTGGCCTCCAAAGCCAGTCGCCGACTGGGCATCCTCCGTCGTGCGAAGTCCTTCCTCGGCACACCTGAGCTCCTCACCACATACAAGGCTTTCATCCGCAGCTCAATGGAATACTGTTCTCCCCTATGGGCCGGTGCTCCTGCCTCACACCTAGCTCGGCTTCACGCTGTTGAAACCAAAGCTTTCAGAATTATTGGAATCTCCCGCGATGAAGCTATCTCTGAGGGCCTTTCACTCACTCACCGCAGGCAGGTAGGTGGTCTTTCTGTCTTCTACCGACTCCTCTCCGGCCTTGCACCCCCAGCTCTCTCTGTGCTCTGTCCCCCAAATATTCCTACAGGTCGCACAAGATCTGCCAGCAACCCTCTGATGGTTAAACTGCCGAAATCTCGGCTCTCTGCTCACCTTCACTCTTTCATTCCTCTTTTCTCCCGCCTCTGGAACAAACTCCCTCACTCCCTTCAATCCCACTCCTCCCTCCAGGTCTTTAAAACAGCTGTTCACCACCATCTCTTATCTTCCCCCATCCAAAACCTTGATCTTTTCTACCCCCGCTAATTCACCCCAGATCCACCTTGTTTGGAATTCCAACTTCTTTCCTGGAAGTCCTGGCAGTGTCCATATGTTTTATACCTCTCCCACCGCCCCCTTCCCACGCCCCCCCCCCCCCCCAAGCCCTCGCCCTCTCTCAGATCTCTCGATGTCTCCATGTCTCTCGGTCCCTGCTCTCAAATGTTGTGTTTGTGTCCTTCCCCCGCTCTCCCCATCTTGTCTACCGCTCCCTATGTTATATGTTTTATGTGTCGGTTTGTCTTTCTGTGTGATTAATGTTCGCTCTTTCACGAGCCTCGACCTTGTATACAAAAAAAAAAAAAAAAAAAAAAAAAAAAAAAACTAACACATGCGCCAAACCAACACATTCGCCAAAACAAGACATGTGCCAAACCAACGCATTCGCCAAACTAACACATGTGCCAAACCAACACATTCACCACATTAACACATGCGCCAAACTTTCACATGCGCCAAACCAACACATTCACCAAACCAAGACATGTGTCAAACCAACACATTCGCCAAACTAACACATGCACCAAACCAACACATCTGCCAATCTAACACATGCGCCAAACCAACACATTCGCCATACCAACACATTCACCAAACCAACACATCCGCCAAACTAACACATGTGCCAAACAAACACATTTGCCAAACCAAGACATGTGCCAAACCAACACATTCGTCAAACTAACACATGCTCCAAACCAACACATTGGCCAAACTATCACATGCGCCAAACCAACACATTTGCCAAACTAACACATGCGGCAAACCAACACATTCGCCAAACTAACACATGCGCCAAATCAACACATTTGCCAAACTAACACATGCGCCAAATCAACACATTCGCCAAACCAACACATTCGCCAAACAAACACATTCGCCAAACCAACACATGTGCTAAACCAACACACTCGCCATACTAACACATGCACCAACCCAACTCATCCGCCAAACCAACACAAGTGCCAAACCAACACATTCGACAAACGAATAGATGTGTCAAACCAACACATTCGCCAAACTAACACATGCGCCAAACTAACACGTATGCCAAACCAACACATTCGCCAAACCAACACATGTGCCAAAACCAACACATTCACCAAACCAACACATTTGCCAAACCAACACATTTGCCAATCTAACATATGTGCCAAACCAACACATCCGCCAAACTAACACAAGCGCCAAACCAACACATTCGCCAAACTAACACATGTGCCAAACTAACACATGTGCCAAACGAACACAGGCACCAAACTTACACATGCGCCAAACCAACACATTCACCAAACCAACACATTCGCCAAACGAAAACTGTGCCAAACTAACACATTCGTCAAACTAACACATGCGCCAAACCAACACATTCGCAAAACCAACACATTCGCCAAATCAACACATTCGCCAAATGAACACAAGCGCCAAACCAACACATTCGCCAAACTAACACATGCACAAAACCAACACATCTGCCAAACTAACACATGCGTCAAACTAAAACATTCGCCAAACCAACACATCTGCCAAACCAACACATTCGCCAAACCAACACATTCGACAAACTAACACGTATGCCAAACCAACACATTCGCCAAACCAACACATGTGCCAAAATCAACACATTCACCAAACCAACACATTTGCCAAACCAACACATTTGCCAATCTAACATATGTGCCAAACCAACACATCCGCCAAACTAACACAAGCGCCAAACCAACACATTCGCCAAACTAACACATGTGCCAAACTAACACATGTGCCAAACGAACACAGGCACCAAACTTACACATGCGCCAAACCAACACATTCACCAAACCAACACATTTGCCAAACCAACACATTTGCCAAACCAGCATATGTGCCAAACCAACACATCCGCCAAACTAACACAAGTGCCAAACCAACACATTCACCAAACTAACACATGTGCCAAACTAACACAGGCACCAAACTTACACATGCACCAAACTAACACATGGTCTTCGTCAACGTGTGGCCCTGAATGGGTTTCTCTCATCTCCTCTTCCTGTTCAGGCTGGAGTTCCCCAAGGCAGTGTTCTGGGCCCCGTGCTTTTTCTGGTCTTCATCAATGATCTCTCTGACTCTCTCGAAAATCCTCTCTATCTCTTTGCTGATGACTCCACTCTCTGCCGCTCCATTCCTCTTCCCTCAGATCGGCAGTCTGCTGCCTCCTCACTCTCTGAAGACCTGGACAAAATCACAGACTGGTCAAACAAGTGGAACATGTCTTTCAATCCTGACAAATCTCACACTCTTACTATGTCTCTCCGAAAAGATCGACTGGACAACCCTCCCATCTACTTTCTCAACAATCCTCTCCAAGAAGTTCTGTCGCTCAAGATTTTGGGTCTCACTATCTGCCATGATCTTTCTTGGGAAAACCACATTTCCAAGCTGGCCTCCAAAGCCAGTCGCCGACTGGGCATCCTCCGTCGTGCGAAGTCCTTCCTCGGCACACCTGAGCTCCTCACCACATACAAGGCTTTCATCCGCAGCTCAATGGAATACTGTTCTCCCCTATGGGCCGGTGCTCCTGCCTCACACCTAGCTCGGCTTCACGCTGTTGAAACCAAAGCTTTCAGAATTATTGGAATCTCCCGCGATGAAGCTATCTCTGAGGGCCTTTCACTCACTCACCGCAGGCAGGTAGGTGGTCTTTCTGTCTTCTACCGACTCCTCTCCGGCCTTGCACCCCCAGCTCTCTCTGTGCTCTGTCCCCCAAATATTCCTACAGGTCGCACAAGATCTGCCAGCAACCCTCTGATGGTTAAACTGCCGAAATCTCGGCTCTCTGCTCACCTTCACTCTTTCATTCCTCTTTTCTCCCGCCTCTGGAACAAACTCCCTCACTCCCTTCAATCCCACTCCTCCCTCCAGGTCTTTAAAACAGCTGTTCACCACCATCTCTTATCTTCCCCCATCCAAAACCTTGATCTTTTCTACCCCCGCTAATTCACCCCAGATCCACCTTGTTTGGAATTCCAACTTCTTTCCTGGAAGTCCTGGCAGTGTCCATATGTTTTATACCTCTCCCACCGCCCCCTTCCCACGCCCCCCCCCCCCCCCAAAGCCCTCGCCCTCTCTCAGATCTCTCGATGTCTCCATGTCTCTCGGTCCCTGCTCTCAAATGTTGTGTTTGTGTCCTTCCCCCTCTCTCCCCATCTTGTCTACCGCTCCCTATGTTATATGTTTTATGTGTCGGTTTGTCTTTCTGTGTGATTAATGTTCGCTCTTTCACGAGCCTCGACCTTGTATACAAAAAAAAAAAAAAAAAAAAAAAAAAAACTAACACATGCGCCAAACCAACACATTCGCCAAAACAAGACATGTGCCAAACCAACGCATTCGCCAAACTAACACATGTGCCAAACCAACACATTCACCACATTAACACATGCGCCAAACTTTCACATGCGCCAAACCAACACATTCACCAAACCAAGACATGTGTCAAACCAACACATTCGCCAAACTAACACATGCACCAAACCAACACATCTGCCAATCTAACACATGCGCCAAACCAACACATTCGCCATACCAACACATTCACCAAACCAACACATCCGCCAAACTAACACATGTGCCAAACAAACACATTTGCCAAACCAAGACATGTGCCAAACCAACACATTCGTCAAACTAACACATGCTCCAAACCAACACATTGGCCAAACTAACACATGCGCCAAACGAACACATGCGCCAAACTAACACGTGCGCCAAACTAACACGTGCGCCAAACTAACACGTGCGCCAAACTAACACGTGCGCCAAACTAACACATGCGCCAAACTAACACATGCGCCAAACTAACACATGCGCCAAACCAACACATTCGCCAAACCAACACATTCGCCAAACCAACACATCCGCCAAACCAACACAAGCGCCAAACCAACACATTTGCCAAAGGAACACATGCGCCAAACCAACACATTCGCCAAACTAACACATTTGCCAAAGCAACACATGTGCCAAACCAATACATTCGCCAAACTAACACATGCACCAAACTAACACATTCGCCAAACTAACACATGCACCAAACTAACACATTCGCCAAACTAACACATGCGCCAAACCAACACATGCGCCAAACCAACACATTCGCCAAACGAACAAATGCGCCAAACTAACACATGCGCCAAACCAACACATTCGCCAAACCAACACATTTGCCAAACCAACACATGTGCCAAACTAACACATTCGCCAAACTAACACATGCGCCAAACTAACACATTCGCCAAACCAACAGATTCACCAAACTAACACATGCGCCAAACCAACACATTCGCCAAACCAACACATGTGCCAAACCAATACATTCGCCAAACTAACACATGTGCCAAACTAACCATCTGCCAAACTAACACAAGCGCCAAACCAACACATGCGCCAAACCAACACATTCGCCAAACCAACACATCCGCCAAACCAACACAAGCGCCAATCCAACACATTCGTCAAACTAACACATGCGCCAAACCAACACATGCGCCAAACCAACACATTAGCCAAACCAACACATTCGCCAAATCAACACATTCGCCAAACTAACACAAGCGCCAAACCAGCACATGTGCCAAACTAACACATGCGCCAAACCAACACATTTGCCAAACTAACACATGTGCCAAACCAACACATTCGCCAAACTAACACATGCGCCAAACCAACACATTTGCCAAAGTAACACATGTGCCAAACCAACACATGCGCCAAACCAACACATTCGCCAAACGAACACATGCTCAAAACCAACACATCTGCCAAACTAACACATGCGTCAAACTAACACGTTCGCCAAACCAACACGTCCGCCAAACTAACACATGCGCCAAACCAACACATTGGCCAAACGAACACATGCGGCAAACCAACACATTTGCCAAACTAACACATGCGCCAAACCAACACATTTGCCAAAGTAACACATGTGCCAAACCAACACATGCGCCAAACCAACACATTCGCCAAACGAACACATGCTCAAAACCAACACATCTGCCAAACTAACACATGCGTCAAACTAACACGTTCGCCAAACCAACACGTCCGCCAAACTAACACATGCGCCAATCCAACACATTGGCCAAAAGAACACATGCGCCAAACCAACACATTAGCCAAACTAACACATGCGCCAAATCAACACATTTGCCAAACTAACACATGCGCCAAACCAACACATTCGCCAAACGAACACATTCACCAAACTAACACATGCGCCAAACCACCACATTCGCCAAACCAATACATTCGCCAAACTAACACATGCGCCAAATCAACACATCCACCAAACTAACACAAGCGCCAAACCAACACATTCGCCAAACTAACACATGTGCCAAACCAATACATTTGCCAAACTAACACATGTGCCAAACTAATACATGCGCCAAACCAACACATTCACCAAACCAACGCATTTGCCAAACCAACACATTTGCCAAACTAACATATGTGCCAAACCAACACATTCGCCAAACTAACACATGCGCCAAACCAACACGTCCGCCAAACTAACACATGCGCCAAACCAACACATTGGCCAAACGAACACATGCGGCAAACCAACACATTTGCCAAACTAACACATGCGCCAAACCAACACATTTGCCAAAGTAACACATGTGCCAAACCAACACATGCGCCAAACCAACACATTCGCCAAACCAACACATGCTCAAAACCAACACATCTGCCAAACTAACACATGCGTCAAACTAACACGTTCGCCAAACCAACACGTCCGCCAAACTAACACATGCGCCAAACCAACACATTGGCCAAACGAACACATGCGGCAAACCAACACATTTGCCAAACTAACACATGCGCCAAACCAACACATTAGCCAAACGAACACATGCGCCAAATCAACACATTTGCCAAACTAACACATGCGCCAAACCAACACATTCGCCAAACTAACACATGTGCCAAACCAACACATTCGCCAAACCAATACATTCGCCAAACTAACAGATGGGCCAAACCAACACATGTGCCAAACCAACACATCCACCAAACTAACACAAGCGCCAAACCAACACATTCGCCAAACTAACACATGTGCCAAACCAATACATTTGCCAAACTAACACATGTGCCAAACTAATACATGCGCCAAACCAACACATTCACCAAACCAACACATTTGCCAAACCAACACATTTGCCAAACTAACATATGTGCCAAACCAACACATCCGCCAAACTAACACAAGTGCCAAACTAACACATTCGCCAAACTAACACATGTGCCAAACCAATACATTTGCCAAACTAACACATGTGCCAAACTAATACATGCGCCAAACCAACACATTCACCAAACCAACACATTTGCCAAACCAACACATTTGCCAAACTAACATATGTGCCAAACCAACACATCCGCCAAACTAACACAAGTGCCAAACCAACACATTCACCAAACTAACACATGTGCCAAACTAACACATGTGCCAAACTAACACAGGCACCAAACTAACACATGCGCCAAACTAACACATGCGCCAAACCAACACATTCGCCAAAACAAGACATGTGCCAAACCAACACATTCGCCAAACTAACACGTGCCAAACCAACACATTCGCCAAACTAACACACGTGCCAAACCAACACATTCGCCAAACTAACACATGCGCCAAACCAACACGTTTGCCAAACCAAGACATGTGCCAAACCAACACATTCGCCAAACTAACACATGTGCCAAACTAACTATCTGCCAAACCAACACATTCACCAAACCAACACATTTGCCAAACTAACATATGTGCGAAACCAACACATCTGCCAAACTAACACAAGCGCCAAACCAACACATGCGCCAAACCAACACATTCGCCAAACAAACACATCCGCCAAACCAACACAAGCGCCAATCCAACACATTCGTCAAACTAACACATGCGCCAAACCAACACATTCGCCAAACCAACACATTCGCCAAATCAACACGTTCGCCAAACTAACACAAGCGCCAAACCAGCACATGTGCCAAACTAACACATGCGCCAAACCAACACATTTGCCAAACTAACACATGTGCCAAACCAACACATTCGCCAAACCAACACATTCGCCAAACTAACACATGTGCCAAACCAACACATGCGCCAAACCAACACATTCGCCAAACGAACACATGCTCAAAACCAACACATCTGCCAAACTAACACATGCGTCAAACTAATACGTTCGCCAAACCAACACGTCCGCCAAACGAACACATGCGCCAAACCAACACATTCGCCAAACTAACACATGCGCCAAACCAACACATTGGCCAAACGAACACATGCGGCAAACCAACACAAGTGCCAAACCAACACATTCACCAAACTAACACATGTGCCAAACTAACACATATGCCAAACTAACACAGGCACCAAACTTACACATGCACCAAACTAACACATGCGCCAAACTAACACATGCGCCAAACCAACACATTCGCCAAAACAAGACATGTGCCAAACCAACGCATTCGCCAAACTAACACATGTGCCAAACCAACACATTCACCACATTAACACATGCGCCAAACTTTCACATGCGCCAAACCAACACATTCACCAAACCAAGACATGTGCCAAACCAACACATTCGCCAAACTAACACATGCGGCAAACCAACACATTCGCCATACCAACACATTCACCAAACCAACACATTCGCCAAACTAACACATGTGCCAAACAAACACATTTGCCAAACCAAGACATGTGCCAAACCAACACATTCGTCAAACTAACACATGCTCCAAACCAACACATTGGCCAAACTAACACATGCGGCAAACCAACACATTCGCCAAACTAACACATGCGCCAAATCAACACATTTGCCAAACTAACACATGCGCCAAATCAACACATTCGCCAAACCAACACATTCGCCAAACAAACACATTCGCCAAACCAACACATGTGCTAAACCAACACACTCGCCATACTAACACATGCACCAACCCAACACATCCGCCAAACCAACACAAGTGCCAAACCAACACATTCGACAAACTAATACATGTGTCAAACCAACACATTCGCCAAACTAACACATGCGCCAAACTAACACGTATGCCAAACCAACACATTCGCCAAACCAACACATGTGCCAAAATCAACACATTCACCAAACCAACACATTTGCCAAACCAACACATTTGCCAATCTAACATATGTGCCAAACCAACACATCCGCCAAACTAACACAAGCGCCAAACCAACACATTCGCCAAACTAACACATGTGCCAAACTAACACATGTGCCAAACGAACACAGGCACCAAACTTACACATGCGCCAAACCAACACATTCACCAAACCAACACATTTGCCAAACCAACACATTTGCCAAACCAGGATATGTGCCAAACCAACACATCCGCCAAACTAACACAAGTGCCAAACCAACACATTCACCAAACTAACACATGTGCCAAACTAACACAGGCACCAAACTTACACATGCACCAAACTAACACATGGTCTTCGTCAACGTGTGGCCCTGAATGGGTTTCTCTCATCTCCTCTTCCTGTTCAGGCTGGAGTTCCCCAAGGCAGTGTTCTGGGCCCCGTGCTTTTTCTGGTCTTCATCAATGATCTCTCTGACTCTCTCGAAAATCCTCTCTATCTCTTTGCTGATGACTCCACTCTCTGCCGCTCCATTCCTCTTCCCTCAGATCGGCAGTCTGCTGCCTCCTCACTCTCTGAAGACCTGGACAAAATCACAGACTGGTCAAACAAGTGGAACATGTCTTTCAATCCTGACAAATCTCACACTCTTACTATGTCTCTCCGAAAAGATCGACTGGACAACCCTCCCATCTACTTTCTCAACAATCCTCTCCAAGAAGTTCTGTCGCTCAAGATTTTGGGTCTCACTATCTGCCATGATCTTTCTTGGGAAAACCACATTTCCAAGCTGGCCTCCAAAGCCAGTCGCCGACTGGGCATCCTCCGTCGTGCGAAGTCCTTCCTCGGCACACCTGAGCTCCTCACCACATACAAGGCTTTCATCCGCAGCTCAATGGAATACTGTTCTCCCCTATGGGCCGGTGCTCCTGCCTCACACCTAGCTCGGCTTCACGCTGTTGAAACCAAAGCTTTCAGAATTATTGGAATCTCCCGCGATGAAGCTATCTCTGAGGGCCTTTCACTCACTCACCGCAGGCAGGTAGGTGGTCTTTCTGTCTTCTACCGACTCCTCTCCGGCCTTGCACCCCCAGCTCTCTCTGTGCTCTGTCCCCCAAATATTCCTACAGGTCGCACAAGATCTGCCAGCAACCCTCTGATGGTTAAACTGCCGAAATCTCGGCTCTCTGCTCACCTTCACTCTTTCATTCCTCTTTTCTCCCGCCTCTGGAACAAACTCCCTCACTCCCTTCAATCCCACTCCTCCCTCCAGGTCTTTAAAACAGCTGTTCACCACCATCTCTTATCTTCCCCCATCCAAAACCTTGATCTTTTCTACCCCCGCTAATTCACCCCAGATCCACCTTGTTTGGAATTCCAACTTCTTTCCTGGAAGTCCTGGCAGTGTCCATATGTTTTATACCTCTCCCACCGCCCCCTTCCCACGCCCCCCCCCCCCCAAAGCCCTCGCCCTCTCTCAGATCTCTCGATGTCTCCATGTCTCTCGGTCCCTGCTCTCAAATGTTGTGTTTGTGTCCTTCCCCCGCTCTCCCCATCTTGTCTACCGCTCCCTATGTTATATGTTTTATGTGTCGGTTTGTCTTTCTGTGTGATTAATGTTCGCTCTTTCACGAGCCTCGACCTTGTATACAAAAAAAAAAAAAAAAAAAAAAAAAAAAACTAACACATGCGCCAAACCAACACATTCGCCAAAACAAGACATGTGCCAAACCAACGCATTCGCCAAACTAACACATGTGCCAAACCAACACATTCACCACATTAACACATGCGCCAAACTTTCACATGCGCCAAACCAACACATTCACCAAACCAAGACATGTGTCAAACCAACACATTCGCCAAACTAACACATGCACCAAACCAACACATCTGCCAATCTAACACATGCGCCAAACCAACACATTCGCCATACCAACACATTCACCAAACCAACACATCCGCCAAACTAACACATGTGCCAAACAAACACATTTGCCAAACCAAGACATGTGCCAAACCAACACATTCGTCAAACTAACACATGCTCCAAACCAACACATTGGCCAAACTATCACATGCGCCAAACCAACACATTTGCCAAACTAACACATGCGGCAAACCAACACATTCGCCAAACTAACACATGCGCCAAATCAACACATTTGCCAAACTAACACATGCGCCAAATCAACACATTCGCCAAACCAACACATTCGCCAAACAAACACATTCGCCAAACCAACACATGTGCTAAACCAACACACTCGCCATACTAACACATGCACCAACCCAACTCATCCGCCAAACCAACACAAGTGCCAAACCAACACATTCGACAAACGAATAGATGTGTCAAACCAACACATTCGCCAAACTAACACATGCGCCAAACTAACACGTATGCCAAACCAACACATTCGCCAAACCAACACATGTGCCAAAACCAACACATTCACCAAACCAACACATTTGCCAAACCAACACATTTGCCAATCTAACATATGTGCCAAACCAACACATCCGCCAAACTAACACAAGCGCCAAACCAACACATTCGCCAAACTAACACATGTGCCAAACTAACACATGTGCCAAACGAACACAGGCACCAAACTTACACATGCGCCAAACCAACACATTCACCAAACCAACACATTCGCCAAACGAATACCTGTGCCAAACTAACACATTCGTCAAACTAACACATGCGCCAAACCAACACATTCGCAAAACCAACACATTCGCCAAATCAACACATTCGCCAAATGAACACAAGCGCCAAACCAACACATTCGCCAAACTAACACATGCACAAAACCAACACATCTGCCAAACTAACACATGCGTCAAACTAAAACATTCGCCAAACCAACACATCTGCCAAACCAACACATTCGCCAAACCAACGCATTCGCCAAACTAACACATGTGCCAAACCAACACATTCACCACATTAACACATGCGCCAAACTTTCACATGCGCCAAACCAACACATTCACCAAACCAAGACATGTGCCAAACCAACACATTCGCCAAACTAACACATGCACCAAACCAACACATCTGCCAATCTAACACATGCGCCAAACCAACACATTCGCCATACCAACACATTCACCAAACCAACACATTCGCCAAACTAACACATGTGCCAAACAAACACATTTGCCAAACCAAGACATGTGCCAAACCAACACATTCGTCAAACTAACACATGCTCCAAACCAACACATTGGCCAAACTAACACATGCGGCAAACCAACACATTCGCCAAACTAACACATGCGCCAAATCAACACATTTGCCAAACTAACACATGCGCCAAATCAACACATTCGCCAAACCAACACATTCGCCAAACAAACACATTCGCCAAACCAACACATGTGCTAAACCAACACACTCGCCATACTAACACATGCACCAACCCAACACATCCGCCAAACCAACACAAGTGCCAAACCAACACATTCGACAAACTAATACATGTGTCAAACCAACACATTCGCCAAACTAACACATGCGCCAAACTAACACGTATGCCAAACCAACACATTCGCCAAACCAACACATGTGCCAAAATCAACACATTCACCAAACCAACACATTTGCCAAACCAACACATTTGCCAATCTAACATATGTGCCAAACCAACACATCCGCCAAACTAACACAAGCGCCAAACCAACACATTCGCCAAACTAACACATGTGCCAAACTAACACATGTGCCAAACGAACACAGGCACCAAACTTACACATGCGCCAAACCAACACATTCACCAAACCAACACATTTGCCAAACCAACACATTTGCCAAACCAGCATATGTGCCAAACCAACACATCCGCCAAACTAACACAAGTGCCAAACCAACACATTCACCAAACTAACACATGTGCCAAACTAACACAGGCACCAAACTTACACATGCACCAAACTAACACATGGTCTTCGTCAACGTGTGGCCCTGAATGGGTTTCTCTCATCTCCTCTTCCTGTTCAGGCTGGAGTTCCCCAAGGCAGTGTTCTGGGCCCCGTGCTTTTTCTGGTCTTCATCAATGATCTCTCTGACTCTCTCGAAAATCCTCTCTATCTCTTTGCTGATGACTCCACTCTCTGCCGCTCCATTCCTCTTCCCTCAGATCGGCAGTCTGCTGCCTCCTCACTCTCTGAAGACCTGGACAAAATCACAGACTGGTCAAACAAGTGGAACATGTCTTTCAATCCTGACAAATCTCACACTCTTACTATGTCTCTCCGAAAAGATCGACTGGACAACCCTCCCATCTACTTTCTCAACAATCCTCTCCAAGAAGTTCTGTCGCTCAAGATTTTGGGTCTCACTATCTGCCATGATCTTTCTTGGGAAAACCACATTTCCAAGCTGGCCTCCAAAGCCAGTCGCCGACTGGGCATCCTCCGTCGTGCGAAGTCCTTCCTCGGCACACCTGAGCTCCTCACCACATACAAGGCTTTCATCCGCAGCTCAATGGAATACTGTTCTCCCCTATGGGCCGGTGCTCCTGCCTCACACCTAGCTCGGCTTCACGCTGTTGAAACCAAAGCTTTCAGAATTATTGGAATCTCCCGCGATGAAGCTATCTCTGAGGGCCTTTCACTCACTCACCGCAGGCAGGTAGGTGGTCTTTCTGTCTTCTACCGACTCCTCTCCGGCCTTGCACCCCCAGCTCTCTCTGTGCTCTGTCCCCCAAATATTCCTACAGGTCGCACAAGATCTGCCAGCAACCCTCTGATGGTTAAACTGCCGAAATCTCGGCTCTCTGCTCACCTTCACTCTTTCATTCCTCTTTTCTCCCGCCTCTGGAACAAACTCCCTCACTCCCTTCAATCCCACTCCTCCCTCCAGGTCTTTAAAACAGCTGTTCACCACCATCTCTTATCTTCCCCCATCCAAAACCTTGATCTTTTCTACCCCCGCTAATTCACCCCAGATCCACCTTGTTTGGAATTCCAACTTCTTTCCTGGAAGTCCTGGCAGTGTCCATATGTTTTATACCTCTCCCACCGCCCCTTCCCACGCCCCCCCCCCCCCCCCAAAGCCCTCGCCCTCTCTCAGATCTCTCGATGTCTCCATGTCTCTCGGTCCCTGCTCTCAAATGTTGTGTTTGTGTCCTTCCCCCGCTCTCCCCATCTTGTCTACCGCTCCCTATGTTATATGTTTTATGTGTCGGTTTGTCTTTCTGTGTGATTAATGTTCGCTCTTTCACGAGCCTCGACCTTATATACAAATAAAAAATAAAAAAATAAAAATAAAAAACTAACACATGCGCCAAACCAACACATTCGCCAAAACAAGACATGTGCCAAACCAACGCATTCGCCAAACTAACACATGTGCCAAACCAACACATTCACCACATTAACACATGCGCCAAACTTTCACATGCGCCAAACCAACACATTCACCAAACCAAGACATGTGTCAAACCAACACATTCGCCAAACTAACACATGCACCAAACCAACACATCTGCCAATCTAACACATGCGCCAAACCAACACATTCGCCATACCAACACATTCACCAAACCAACACATCCGCCAAACTAACACATGTGCCAAACAAACACATTTGCCAAACCAAGACATGTGCCAAACCAACACATTCGTCAAACTAACACATGCTCCAAACCAACACATTGGCCAAACTATCACATGCGCCAAACCAACACATTTGCCAAACTAACACATGCGGCAAACCAACACATTCGCCAAACTAACACATGCGCCAAATCAACACATTTGCCAAACTAACACATGCGCCAAATCAACACATTCGCCAAACCAACACATTCGCCAAACAAACACATTCGCCAAACCAACACATGTGCTAAACCAACACACTCGCCATACTAACACATGCACCAACCCAACTCATCCGCCAAACCAACACAAGTGCCAAACCAACACATTCGACAAACGAATAGATGTGTCAAACCAACACATTCGCCAAACTAACACATGCGCCAAACTAACACGTATGCCAAACCAACACATTCGCCAAACCAACACATGTGCCAAAACCAACACATTCACCAAACCAACACATTTGCCAAACCAACACATTTGCCAATCTAACATATGTGCCAAACCAACACATCCGCCAAACTAACACAAGCGCCAAACCAACACATTCGCCAAACTAACACATGTGCCAAACTAACACATGTGCCAAACGAACACAGGCACCAAACTTACACATGCGCCAAACCAACACATTCACCAAACCAACACATTCGCCAAACGAATACCTGTGCCAAACTAACACATTCGTCAAACTAACACATGCGCCAAACCAACACATTCGCAAAACCAACACATTCGCCAAATCAACACATTCGCCAAATGAACACAAGCGCCAAACCAACACATTCGCCAAACTAACACATGCACAAAACCAACACATCTGCCAAACTAACACATGCGTCAAACTAAAACATTCGCCAAACCAACACATCTGCCAAACCAACACATTCGCCAAACCAACACATTCGACAAACTAACACATGTGCCAAACCAACACATTTGTCAAACTAACACTTTCGCCAAACGAACACATGCACCAAACCAGCACATGCGCCAAACAAACACATGCACCAAACTAACACATGCGCCAAATTAACACATGCGCCAAACCAACACATTCGCCAAAACAAGACATGTGCCAAACCAACGCATTCGCCAAACTAACACATGTGCCAAACCAACACATTCACCACATTAACACATGCGCCAAACTTTCACATGCGCCAAACCAACACATTCACCAAACCAAGACATGTGCCAAACCAACACATGCGCCAAACCAACACATTCGCCATACCAACACATTCACCAACCAACACATCCGCCAAACTAACACATGCGCCAAACCAACACATTTGCCAAACTAACACATGCGCCAAACCAACACATTCGCCAAACCAACACATTCGCCAAACCAACACATTCGCCAAACCAACACATGTGCCAAACCAACACACTCGCCATACTAACACATGCACCAAACCAACACATCCGCCAAACCAACACAAGTGCCAAACCAACACATTCGACAAACTAACACATGTGTCAAACCAAGACATTCGCCAAACTAACACATGCGCCAAACTAACACATATGCCAAACCAACACATTCGCCAAACCAACACATGTGCCAAATTAACACATGTGCCAAACGAACACATGCGCCAAACTAACACATGCACCAAACCAACACATGCACCAAACCAATACATTCGCCAAACTAACACATGCGCCAAACTAACACATGCACCAAACCAAGACATGTGCGAAACCAACATATGCGCCAAACTAACGCATTCGCCAAACGAACACATGTGCCAAACCAACAGATTCGCCAAACCAACACATGAGCCAAACTAACACATGCACCAAACCAACACATGAGCCAAACTAACACATGCACCAAACCAACACATGTGCCAAACCAACCCATTCGCCAAACTAACACATTCGCCAAACGAACACATTCTCCAAACTAACACATGCGCCAAACCAACCCATTCGCCAAACTAACACATGCGCCAAACGAACACATTCTCCAAACTAACACATGCGCCAAACCAACACATTCGCCAAACTAACACATGCGCCAAACCAACACATTCGCCAAACTAACACATGCGCCAAACCAACACATTCGCCAAACTAACACATGCGCCAAACCAACACATTCGCCAAACTAACACATGCGCCAAACGAACACATTCTCCAAACTAACACATGCGCCAAACCAACACATTCGCCAAACTAACACATGCGCCAAACCAACACATTCGCCAAACTAACACATGCGCCAAACCAACACATTTGCCAAACCAACACATTCGCCAAACTAACACATGCGCCAAACCAACACATTCGCCAAACTAACACATGCGCCAAACCAACACATTCGCCAAACTAACACATGCGCCAAACGAACACATTCTCCAAACTAACACATGCGCCAAACCAACACATTCGCCAAACTAACACATGCGCCAAACCAACACATTCGCCAAAGTAACAAAATTTTATTAAAAAAACATTTCCGCTTTCACATTTTGGGGTATTCTGTGTCGGTCGATGACAAAAAAAATATCTAAATTTGATGCATTTTTAATTCAGGCTGCTTCACAACAAAATGTTAAAAAACCAAAGGTAAATAAATAAATTCAGGTTTTACCGCCATTTTCCACAGCGTTTATTCTCTATTACATCACCCTATCTAACAAATTACTTTCGTTATTCAAGCTTGTTGTTTGTGTCCATTATAACGTTCTTAAAAACAGTAATTTTCCTGTTTCGAATTATTTTCAATTTTGTTAGTTTGTCAGGAAGACAAAGTAAAAAATATTCAAGACAAATTTAGCCTCAAATTGAACACTTTGTGTGCAACGTATATACATCTTAACATTTAGTCACCTTTTTAACTTCAACTGTCACAATCATATAGTTCATAATTAAGTTGAGAGTATCTTGTGAATTTTTTTTTGATTAGTCTTGTATTCCGATGTACATGGATGAAGATCATGTGAATCGTGGAATGTTAGCTCAAGGCCGAGTTTAATAGCAGCATTTGTGGGAATTAGAATATGACATGTTTTAATTCACCTGTACATTAAAGGTCCCTTGAATAAAATAGTCATGTAATTTAATGTAATAATAAATCGAGGAATATAATAATAAATGTAATTTACTAGAGATTGATGCCTCGCAATAAATCATCGTTGAACCTTGTTGAGGTTGAGTAAGTCGCATAAACTATCTCACCACTTCATCAACCACACCCGTCACACCCTGTACCCATAGCCCTCCAGCCTTTACCACTCCCACCATTCCACCACTTCATGGATGTGGCAAGAATTTTATTTAGAATCGGATAGGTGAACAAAAAAAAAATCTAACAGGGCATAAATGCTCTTATGATCCCAATAAGGTTGAGCATCAATGTTTTGATGGTTTCATTAATCCCAGGTTGTGTGTTGTTGGGTCTTCTCTTGTTCGATGGGTCTTCTCTAATTTACTGTACCACTGCAATCACCAGAACCAGAAGTATGATGCAATTTTACAGTTATTCAATATTCATGGTGATCGACACAGCTGATTCCCTGTTTTACGGAGCGCAGTTGAACGGATATGAATTTAGAGGTATCAATTTTTTGTACCATTGGACAATATCTTTTGAGTATTTAAACCTAGACGGGAAGATGGATATCTCAGTAACCAAATATAAATGTTAATCAGATGATTCAGATCTATCAGCACGTGGTTAGCGGTGGCTCGTTATGTTGTCCAGTAGGTTGAGTGTAATGCTATTTATTCATGGAGACAAGTACCACAATATCCGTGTGTTACTTGTCCCCTCCGTGATTTAGCACATTATCTGTAGGGTGACCCCTATGGTGACACACACACACACACACACACACACACCTGCAGCCAATCACATTTTTACCGTGAAGAAACTTACACATGCAATAATCTGACAACTCCTCAAATCCCCCCCCCCCCCCCCCCAAAGCCTCGACTTCCTTCTCCCGACTCTGTCCCATTTTTGCTCCACCCACCCTCTCTCCCCCTCCCTTCAACTACAAGTCCTCAACCTTCCACTCCCAACCCTAAAGCATCAACAATCCCCTCCCCACTACAAGCCTTCAAAACCCCCACCCCTCCTTCTTCCACAACTCATTAACCCCCCTGCCCCCCCCCCAAAAACTTCAACCTCCCCCTTCAAAATCTGTCCCATATTTCCTCTCACCCCACCCGAGCCCCATTCCCACCCTCCTCCTACTCGAAAAAGCAAAAGAGCACTCACGCATCAAAACAGTGGAATATTTAATGCTTGCTGCTCCCATGCTATCACCAACTTCACAGAAACCCATCACGGTCACTTGTCCAACTCACAAGTTCAAGAGAAAATAGTTCGAAATAATTGCAAGGACCTGCGGAACCTCTGCGGTAAGAGTGATGTTTGAGAGAATGCCACATAGTTGTTTGGGCGGCGTATAAACAACAGAACGCTTCCTCGATTCCTCACATTGCAGTAATTACCAACATTGCGGCCGGAGTATAGAAATTGTGGGTGGAGTCAGACGAACTGGCCAACCAATGAGTGGAACCCAGATGCACACATGTACGGACTAACGACACACACATGCACAGCTCCTTTTATGGTATTGAAGTGTGGTGCTGCGCACACACAACTTGCTTGCCAAAGTGGTAGGCCACAACGCGTTTGTTAAAACAAAAGTCTTTATTTCGAAAGCTCAAACTGCAGCACTGAGCGGGCTCGAGCTTAGAGCCCGCATATATGTGCCGAGGCCACGCCTAGTCCCCGGGCGTGGCCGATCGGTCGAAGGGCGGGGCATGTGCCATCGGTCCCCGCCTGGGCGCTCGTGCCACCCACTGGTGCGCGGAATTATTGCCCCTTGTGCCCGCCACACGTGCCCCCCCAGAATTCCCGCGCACCTGAAGGGTGAGTTTGCGGGGAAGCCGGATGACCCGGCCGAAACGCCCCCTGGCGATGGGTGCAGGGCTGGGGGGTAGCGGGGCTGGGGGGTGCCGGGGGTCCGACCGCCGGGGGGCGGCCTCGACACGGAGGCAGAGCTGCTGGCGGGGGTGCCGGGGGTCCGACCACCGGGGGGCGGCCTCGACGCGGAGGCAGAGCTGCTGGCGGGGGGTGGTCCGGATCGAGGTGGGCTGGCTTGAGGCGGTCCACGGAAATGCGATCCGGGGCACCGCCGATGTCGACCGTGAAAAATTTGTCCCCGGTCTCCAGCATGCGGAAGGGCCCATCGTACGGGGGCCGTAGCGGTGCCCGGTGGGCGTTGTGCCGGATGAACACGTACTTTGCCGTGCGAAGCTCCGGGGCGACGTGGGAAGGCGGGCAACCGTGGTGTGCCGTTGGCACCGGGGCGAACCTCCGGGCGGTCTCCTGAAGGGCGGAGCGCTGTTGCGCCGTGGACCAAGGAGCCGTGGAGTCGGGGATAAATTCACCCGGTACCCGCAGTGGTTACCCGAAGACCAGCTCCGCCGAGGACGCGCGCAGGTCGTCCTTGGGCGCCGTCCTGAGGCCCAGCAGGACCCAGGGGAGTCTGTCGACCCAGCCGCCGTCGCGGAGGCTGGCCCGGAGCGCGGCCTTCATGGAGCGATGAAAGCGCTCGCACAGGCCATTGGCCTGGGGGTGGTAGGCCATGGTGCGGTGTAGTTTCACTCCGAGCCCTTGCGCCACCACGGCCCAGAGCTCCGAGGTGAACTGGGGGCCGCGGTCGGACGAGATGTCCGAGGGGCCACCGAACCCGGCAACCCAAGTGGCGATAAAGGCTTGCGCCACCTCAGCCGCAGACGTCGCCGCCAATGGGACGGCCTCCGGCCACCGTGTGGTGCGGTCGACCATGGTGAGGAGGTGGGTGAACCCTCGCGAGGGGGGCAGAGGTCCCACCAAATCGACGTGCACGTGGTCGAACCGACGCTCGGGCACCGTAAACGGAGCCAACGGTGCCTGGGTGTGGCGGTGGACCTTTGCGCGCTGGCACGCGAGGCACGTCCTGGCCCAGTCGCGGATGTCCTTCCTGTGGCCATGCCAGACGAACTTCGCCCCGACGAGTTTCTGGGATGCCTTCGTGCCAGGGTGGGACAGGCCGTGGATGGCGTCGAACACTGGGCACTGCCAGCCAGCGGGCACGATGGGGCGAGGCCGGCTGAGGGAGACGTCGCATAGGAGGGTCGTGCCCGCGACGTCGAACGGCACCTCGGTGACGCGGAGGCCCGTGACGGCGGTCCGCAAGGCCTGGACCCTGGGAGTCGGCGGTCTGGGCCTCCGCCATCCGGGCATAGTCGACCCCGAGGTGGACCGCGTGCACGACGGACCGGGAAAGGCAATCCGCCACCGGGTTGTCCTTACCCGCCACGTGACGGATGTCCGTCGTGTATTCGGACACGGCAGAGAGGGGGCGCTGCTGCCGTGCCGACCATGGCTCGGCGACCTTGGCCATCGCGAACACAAGGGGCTTGTGGTCAACGAAGGCCGTGAATGGGCGGCCCTCCAGCAGATGGCGGAAGTGTCGGACCGCCAGGTGGAGCCCGAGCAACTCGCGGCCGAAGGTGCTATAGCGGCGTTCGTGCGGGCGAAGCTGCCGGCTAAAAAACGCCAGCGGTTGCCAAGCACCACGCACCCATTGCTCGTGCACCGCGCCCACCGTGTAGTCCGACGCGTCGGTGGTGAGGGCGATCGGTGCATCGGGCGCCGGGTGCGCCAGCATGGTGGCGTCGGCCAGAGCCAGCTTTGCGCCCGCGAACGCCGCGGCCATCGGCTCCGACCATGCGATGTCACCTTTGCCCGGCTTGCCCCGAAGGGCCTCGTGCAAGGGGCGGAGGAGCCGGGCGACGTGGGGCACGAAGCGGTGGTAAAAGTTTACCATGCCCAGGAACTCCTGGAGCCCCTTGATCGTGCTTGGCCGCAGGAAATCCCTGACCGCCTCCACCTAGGCCGGTAAAGGGATGGCCCCGTGCTCGGTGATGCGGTGCCCCAAGAAGTCGATGGTGGCGATGCCGAAACGGCACTTGGCGGGGTTGATGATTAGGCCATGCTGGCCCAGGCGTTCGAAAAGCATGCGGAGGTGGAGCAGGTGCTCCTCCCGGGACGCGCTCGCGGCTAGGATGTCGTCCAGGTAGACAAACAGGAAAGGTAAGACGCGCAAGACGCTATCCATAAGCCGCTGGAACGCCTGGGCCGCATTCTTCAACCCGAAGGGCATCCGTAGGAATTCGAAGCGGCCGAAAGGGGTGATGACGGCCGTCTTCGGGACGTTGTCCGGTTGGACGGGGACCTGGTGGTAGCCCCGGATGAGGTCCACCTGAGAAAACACGGTCGTGTTTGCCAACCGGGCGGAAAAGTCCTGAATGTGTGGGACCGGGTAGCGGTCGGGGGTGGTGGCATCATTGAGCCGGCGGTAGTCCCGCACGGCCGCCATCCCCAGCCGGGCTTCGGCACAATGTGCAGAGGAGAGGCCCAAGCGCTGTTGGAGCGCCGTACGATCCCCAGCCGCTCCAGCATGGCGAACTCCGCTTTCGCCACGGCGAGCTTCGTGGGCTCGAGTCGGCGTGCCCGGGCATAGACCGGCGGCCCGACCGTGGGGATGTGGTGCTCCACCCCGTGTTTAACGTCCACCGTTGAGAAGGTGGGCCGCGTGAGGGCCGGGAAACTGGCGAGGAGGCGGGTAAAGTCGTCCGCTGCCGGAAGCGTGCAAACTAAACTCGCCGGGATGGAACCTTCCAGCAAGCCGCTCGGTGAGCTGCTCAGTGAGCCGCTCAACGAGCCGATCAGCGAACAAGCGAGCGAGCTAAAGGTTTCGGCCTGGACGAGCCGTCTGCGCTTCACGTCGACCAACAACCCATTCGCACATAGGAAGTCCGCACCAAGCAATGCCATTGGCATGCTGGCGGTCACGAACGACCATTGAAAGCGCTGCCCTACGAACCGCAGGGAGAGGCAGCGCTTCCCGAATGTGTGGATGGGTGTACCGTTGGTGGCAAGCAACGCGGGGCCCCGGCCCGCGGTTCGCTTGTCGGACGTGGAGGCGGGGATGACGCTTACCTGCGCTCCTGTATCGCAGAGGAAACAGCACCCGGACAAGGTGTCCGTAATGAACAGGAGACTGCCGGAATGGCCGACGCTCAGGGCCGCTAATGAGCACCGGCACGGTCGTTTCCGGACTTGTCAAAAGAGCATGGCGGGCAACACGTCTTAGCCTTGTGGTTGAACCTGGCGTGGTAATAGCACCACGTTTGCGGCGGCCGCGGCAGCCGTGGTGATGGCGGCGGCGGTTGTGGGCGGGGCGCAGCAACGGCCACGAGGGAAGCCGGGGGCGCTGTAGCCGCTGCCCCAGGATCCACGACGGCAGCACCGTAACCCGACCGCGTGTCGCAGGCCGCGAAAAACTTGTCGGCCTCTACGGCCAGGGCGCGGGGTTCCTTTATTTTGGAACCGGCCAGCGTGAGGCGTACCTGTGCGGGTAGCTGGCGTAGGAAAAGCGCCCAGAATAAGAAATCCGGGGGCTGGTCTCCAAGCAGCGACAGCATAAAATCCATCCACACGGATGGTCGTGTGTCGCCGAGTTCGGGAAGGTCCAGGAGGCGGTCGGCCCGTTCGAGCTCCGTGAGCCCGAACGTGGCGAGAAGGAGACGTTTAAGCGCCTCGTACTTGCCGTTGCCCGGCGGACGCCGAAGGATGGACACGACTCGGGTGGCAGTGCCGGGCCCGAGGGCGGCGACCACGTGGTAGTACCGGGTCTCGTCCGCCGTTATGCCTCCGAGCTTTTTTTTTTTTTTTTTTTTGTATACAAGATCGAGGCTCGTGAAAGAGCGAACATTAATCACACAGAAAGACAAACAGACACGTAAAACAAATAACATCGGGAGCGGTAGACAAGATGGGGAGAGAGGGGGAAGGACACAAACACAACATTTGAGAGCAGGGACCGAGAGACATGGAGACATCGAGAGAACTGTGGGAGGGAGAGGGCTTTGGGGGGGAGGCATGGGAAGGGGGGGGGGGGGGGTTGGAGAGGTATAAAACATATGTACACTGCCAGGACTTCCAGGAAAGAAGCTGGAATTTCAAACAAGGTGGATCTGGGGTGAATTAGTGGGGGTAGAAAAGATCAAGGTTTTGGATGGGGGAAGATAAGAGATGGTGGTGAACAGCTGTTTTAAAGACCTGGAGGGAGGAGTGTGATTGAAGTGAGTGTGGGAGTTTGTTCCAGAGGCGGGAGAAAAGAGGAATGAAAGAGTGAAGGTGAGCAGAGAGCCGAGATTTCGGCAGTTTAACCATCAGAGGGTGGCTGGCAGATCTTGTGCGACCTGTAGGAATATTTGGGGGACAGAGCACAGAGAGAGCTGGGGTATCCATCCTCCTATGGTATCCATGGAAATCTCCTTGCATGGCTTGCGGACTTCCTCTCTGGTCGTAGTCAACGTGTGGCCCTGAATGGATTTCTCTCATCTCACCTTCCTGTTCAGGCTGGAGTTCCCCAAAGCAGTGTTCTGGGCCCTGTGCTTTTTCTGGTCTTTATCAATGATCTCTCTGACTCTCTGGAAAATCCTCTCTATCTCTTTGCTGATGACTTCACTCTCTGCCACTCCAATTCCTCTTCCCTCAGATCGGCAGTCTGCAGCCTCCTCACTCTCTGAAGACTTGGACAAAATCACAGACTGGTCAAACAAGTGGAACATGTCTTTCAATCCTGACAAATCTCACACTCTGACTATGTCTCTCCGAAAAGTTCGACTGGACAACCCTCCCATCTACTTTCTCAACAAGCCTCTCCAAGAAGTTCTGTCGCTCAAGCTTTTGGGTCTCACTATCTGCCATGGTCTTTCTTGGGAAAACCACATTTCCAAGCTGGCCTCCAAAGTCAGTCGCCGACTGGGCATCCTCCGTCGTGCGAAGTCCTTTCTCGGCACACCTGAGCTCCTCACCACATACAAGGCTTTCATCCGCAGCTCAATGGAATACTGTTCTCCCCTATGGGCCGGTGCTCCTGCCTCACACCTAGCTCGGCTTCACGCTGTTGAAACCAAATCTTTCAGAATTATTTGTATCTCCCGCGATGAAGCTATCTCTGAGGGCCTTTCACTCACTCACCGCAGGCAGTTAGGTGGTCTTTCTGTCTTCTACCGACTCCTCTCCGGCCTTGCACCCCCAGCTCTCTCTGTGCTCTGTCCCCCAAGTATTCCTACAGGTCGCACAAGATCTGCCAGCAACCCTCTGATGGTTAAACCCCCGAAATCTCGGCTCTCTGCTCACCTTCACTCTTTCATTCCTCTTTTCTCCCGCCTCTGGAACAAACTTCCTCACTCCCTTCAATCCCACTCCTCCCTCCAGGTGTTTAAAACAGCTGTTCACCACCATCTCTTATCTTCCCCCATCCAAAACCTTGATCTTTTCTACCCCCGCTAATTCACCCCAGATCCACCTTGTTTGAAATTCCAACTTCTTTCCTGGAAGTCCTGGCAGTGTCCATATGTTTTATATCTCTCCCACCCCACCCCCTTCCCATGCCCCCCCCCCAAAGCCCTCTCCCTCTCACAGATCTCTCGATGTCTCCATGTCTCTAGGTCCCTGCTCTCAAATGTTGTGTTTGTGTCCTTCCCCCTCTCTCCCCATCTTGTCTACCGCTCCCGATGTTACATGTTTTATGTGTCTGTTTGTCTTTCTGTGTGATTAATGTTCGCTCTTTCACGAGCCTCGATCTTGTATACAAAAAAAACAAAAAAAAAACGCGTTGTGGCCTACCTCTCTGGCAATCGAGTCGTGTGTGCGCAGCATCGCACTTCAATATTATTGTAACTTACAATCTTTTGACATTGTTATACGATGGCAATGCCCAAACTCAGAATATTAACAATTTATTGTATGGTACTTTATGACAGCTTGATGATACACTGAAACCTGATCAACAACCTGATCTTCTGACTAATACTAATATCAGGTTACTTTTGGCCATAATATGGTGTACAGTTGAAGTGAAGACATATTGTACACCGCTCGTTTCCTATTCCATCTCCAGGCATTGCAAAACGTCATTGCCGGGCACCGAAGGGGGCTCGGCAATGACGCGCGCTGAAAGGGAGTACTCAGTTTTCACTCCGGTTGTTTGTTTTCTTGTTAGTTGGCAAAAAAAATCTTTTTGGACAAGTATGTTATGTGTGTTTGTTTGTACACTCACTTATACTTGCCTACAGGTTACAATTTTAAACCAATCTTCAAGAAACTTCACCAAATGGTAGAGTTCGTGCTCCAACAAAATCCTATATATATTTGAGGTCAAAAGGTCAACATAGGCCAAAGGGCAAAAACTTTCTTCAAATTTCTAAAATCCTCAATTTTCATCCCATTGATGTGAAATCTGGATAGAATTTGCATATCCGCGAACTGAATTCAACCACCAACTATTTTGAGATCAAAATAGGTCACAAGGTCAACATAGGCTTAAGGTCAACCACTTTTTTTAATACTTTCTAAAATCCTCAATTTTCATCCAATTGACTTGAAATCTGAAAAAGAATTTCATACCAGCTTACTCAAACCAATCACCAACTATTTTGAGATCAACTTAGGTCACAAGGCCAACATAGGCCAAAGGTCAACCACTTTTTTTCAAATTTCTAATATCCTCAATTTCAGCCGATTGACTTGAAATCTGAAAAGGATTTGCATACCAGCTTACTCAAACCAACCACCAACTATTTTTGAGGTCAACATAGGCCAAAAGGTCAACATAGGCCACATTTCTAAAATTGTCAATTTTCATCTAATTAACTTAAAATTTGAAGATGATTTGCATATCAGGTCACTGAATTCAACCACCAATTTATTTGTGAGGTCAAAAGGATGCTATACTGAGTGACATTCTACTTTGTTTCTCTTTTGCCAAGTGTCGCTCTATGAGTGATTTTTCATTTTCTTGTTTGTTTGTTTGTCCGGGCGATATCACAGCCATCCTTTGAGCTAGGAAGCTGAAATTTCGGCTCAATAGTAAGCACGTACTTTGGCAAAAACAGTATTTTTTGCCTTTTGATTAATCTATTAATTGATGAGTTACTTAATTATTATCGATTAATCAAGTACTTATTTATTTCCTTTCTCTTCTGGGAAAATATCTCAGGCACCTTTTAAGCTAGGAAGCTGATATTTGGACATGCCAATGACCAAGTCATTTGACTGTAAAGGCTATTTTTGATTCATTAATTAATCAATTAATCGATTAATTGTTTAATTATTCGATTAATGACTTCATTAATTTTTTTTAAGTTACAGATTCAGATGAAACGGTGGTGGTTTCGGTATTCTATTAGCCAATTAGTTAATAATTTAATTATTTTACCATTATTATTTATTTATTTGCATTATTAATCATTTATTTATTTGCATTATTAATCATTTATTTATTTTCTTTCTCATCTGGGCAATATCTCAGGCACCTTTTGAGCTACAACAACACATAACAACAACATGCATTTTAAGGCCATTTTCCCTGCTAGATCGGGGGTTAGCCTTGCGGTCCCCATGACAATCTTCTCCATTTTGCCCTATTTTCTGCATCTCTCCTTGTTAACCCCCTTGCCCGCATTTCTTCTTCCACCATCTTTAGCCAGGTCTTTCTCGGTCTTCCCCGTCCTCTACTTCCTTTCACATTCATTTCCATAACTCTTCTCAACCAGTCATTTTCATCCTTCCTCAACACATGACCAAACCATCTCAACCTGTTCCTCTTCACAGCATCAATCACAGGCTCTATTCCCATCATCTTTCGCAATTCATCATTTGTCTTCCTCTCTCTCAACGATACTCCGCACATCCACCGAACCATTCGCATTTCCACCCTTTCCAGCCTTCGTTGCTGCTCTACGTTCATTACCCAGAACCATGAACCATGACAATTACAACTTTTGAGCTAGCAAGCTGATATTTGGACATGACAGTGACCAAGTGATGTGGCTATAAAGGATATTTTTGATTTATTGATTAATCAATTAATTATTCAATTAATGACTTCATTACTGTTTTTAAAGTTACAGATTCAGATGAAACGGTGGTGGTTTAGATATTACATTAGCCAAATGGTTAATAATTTAATTATTTTACTATTATTATTTATTTCTTTTCATTATTAAACACTTATTTATTTTCTTTTTCATCTGGGCAATATCTCGGGCACCTTTTCAGCTTGGAAGCTGATATTTGAACATGACAGTGACCAAGTGATGTGGCTCTAAAGGATATTTTTGATATATTGATTAATCAATTAATTAATTATTTTCCCCGATTAATGACATTGAATTAATTTTCAAAAAATTACACCTTCAGATGAAACACTGGTGGTTGATGTATGATATTAGTCAATTGATTAAGAAATTATTTTACAATTATTTTTCATTGATTTAATCATGCAATTAATCTATCAATTATTATACAGCTCTCTCTCCCAATACCGTCTCTATGTGCTGCGTGGCGGTATCGCCGAAGGGGCCCCAGCAATGCCGTGCTGGAGGATATTTATTTATTTGGCATGGGGGCATTGTACTTTGAATGTGTTTGTACTTGTTTGTGCCTTTTCTTATCTCTGCTACTGAATAATGACTGATTGCCTATATAATTATGTGCATACAGAACTGAACCAGTAGAGCTGGTCACACGTCATGAATAAGACCTCTTTGTGAATTGATCTCTGAGAAATTGTTTCACATTCAGAGGTTTAAAAGACAGACTGTAATCTCAAGATTTGTTAATGGCCCAAAAACCTTGCCAGTACCCCATGGAATACAAACAAGATTTACGAAATTTTGCTTGAGACCGAGACCCAACCTTTTTGCTGTAGCTTATGCTAAGACCAGCGATTTGCACCTTTATAAGGATCTTTACAAATATGAACAGTAGATATTGGTCTTTGGTTTTGTTCAAAAAATACAATGGACATGCAGAAGAATATGCCAGAGAAGAGAGAAGTGAAAAGATCCCAAAAAACTCCAATTCGGCCTAAATGAATGAATGAAGAGTTAACAAGAATGGAAAAGTTGGAATTGAAGAAAGGGAATTTAAAAAAAATTAAAGCGGGGATTTTAAGTGGCAAGAATGTGCAAGAGGATTTTGATGGTTGATAAAATGTCTCCCTTTTTCTGACAGACTCATCTATCACAGACAGACAAAACTGATAGGACAAGGAATAAAAGCAATTTACAGTGATGATTAATTGTCTCAGCAAGTCTCTCTCTCTCTCTCTCTCTCTCTCGCTCTCTCTCGCTCTCTCGCTCTCTCTCCCTCTCTCTCTCTCGCTCTCTCTCTCTCTCGCTCTCTCTCGCTCTCTCGCTCTCTATCCCTCTCTCTCTCTCGCTCGCTGTCTCTCTCTATCCCTCCCTCACTCTCTCTCTCTTGCTTTTGCTTTCTCTTCTCTCTCTCTCTCTCGCTCTCTCTCGCTCTCTCGCTCTCTCTCCCTCTCTCTCTCTCGCTCTCTCGCTCTCCTCTCTCTCGCTCTCTCTCGCTCTCTCGCTCTCTCTCCCTCTCTCTCTCTCGCTCGCTGTCTCTCTCTATCCCTCCCTCACTCTCTCTCTCTTGCTTTTGCTTTCTCTCTCTCTCTCTCTCTCTCTCTCTCGCTCTCTCTCTCTCTCGCTCTCTCTCCCTCTCTCTCTCTCGCTCGCTGTCTCTCTCTATCCCTCCCTCACTCTCTCTCTTGCTTTTGCTTTCTCTCTCTCTCTCTCTCTCTCTCTCTCTCTCTCTCTCTCTCTCTCTCTCACTCTCACTCTCTCCCTTTTTCTTTTTCTCACTCTCTCCCATCCCAATAGAATTAGAAAACTTTTATTTCTAAATTCTATATTACAGAAAGTGATGTCCACACATTCCACACATTCTGGAACTCCCCTCCCACCCCCAAAATAGAGCCATATATTGATGAAATCACTTGCTATGTCAGAGTGAATTTTCAGTATAAAATGAAATCCTTGAATTTAGACCAATTTACCTGAATTTTGTTAAAATTTCAGGATTATTGAATGAATCATCTGACACAAGAGAGAGAACCTGTTTCAATGACTGCACGGACCTCATATAGTCAATGTCAGGCTGACAGAGCGTGTAAACACGTGAAATAGCAAGAAGATGTATAAAATAGTGAATAATATCTGAGGTTATTTATCTTGAGGCTGATGAACATTTTAATATAAAAAGTGAACGTTCTACACCACACAGTGCTTTGAATTAGTAACAAATTAGTGTTTGTATAAATACTTAAATAGTCAGGTTCACTATGTTTTTTCGTTGAAAATCATGGTAGATAGCAAACCTATACATTTTTGGAAACGTTATTACATGGAAAATCTGAAATCAATGTTTACATTTGCCAATTCCGACCAATTAGATTCGACCAATTCGACCAATCGACCAATTCCATTCGACCAATTCGACCATTCGACCAATCGTTTCGATCGACAATTCGATCGATTCGATTCGATTCGATTCATCGAATTCGATTCGGTCGACCATTCGACCAATTCGATTTGCCAATCAATTTGACCGACCTTTGCTTGTGTGGAACGGACTGTGAAAACGATGCGGACTATATTGTCGGATACGACACACAGGACAGTGATGACGAACTCTAAATGGCATATTCTGTAATCGTGTATGTTTGATGCCATTGACTGCCTGTGTATATTTTGTCATTGACTGCCTGTGTAGATGTGAAGTTATACTGACTGCATGTGTATATATGATTTTGCTGACTGCCTGTGTATGTTTGGTGATATGAATTATTGTGACACATTTTGATGTTATAACTGCCTGTACAAAATGATAACATGTATTTGATTATGCAACTTATCGCGAATATAAAGACAGTATTTTGCAATTCAAAACCTTTGATTTCGTGTCTTACCATTCCCCATAGCACTAATTTGATACTTTCATTGGATTCCTTGTCCCTGAAAATATAGGTTTAGTATATTTTAAAAGTTTTTAGGGTAATTAGAGGCAGAAACAGAACAAAATATGTATTTTACAGTGGCCATTTTGAAAATCCAAAATGGCCGCCATACAGGTATCTCTCCAAATGTAAACATTGATTTTTAGTTTCCTTATGCTATAACCTTTCCAAAAATGTATAGGTTTGCTAATCTACCATGAGTTTGAACGAAATATAATTTATTGACATAGTGAACCTGACTAAAAGTTATGATGTGTTTGGATGCAAGCAGAATGATTCCATCCATTTTATGCTTTTTGTACATAAATATCATTGTTATTTCAATTTGAACTTGTCGATTGTTTTCCACCTTTTTTATCATCGGAATAGTACCTTGAATAATTTAGCCAAGGCCGAGCAAATCAATGTTGAGGCCATTTACTCCTGATAACGTGAAACACCCTGCAATCCATGCCTACAGAAAACTGACTTTTCAGAACGCCGGCCGAATTTTCCATCCAATCATCAATCATGTAACTTTGTTAAACCATTCTCCATTGGTAGGTGCTCCTTTTAGTCCATGGTCCAATATCAGTTACCGGTACCAACTTGGGGGGGGAATAATCCGGATGCTATTTTTC